>NC_068362.1:43708433-43790933 GCF_020536995.1 Dreissena polymorpha | reverse complement strand
GCGGCTGCATTGTCATACCAAGTTTGTGCATATTATGATTGGAAAAATGTTTTTCGTATGATATTACTAAAACGTTTGCTGGCGAAAACATTCAATTAATTTTCAATTACGGCATGTTTATTTGATGCTACTTTATTTATGTCTTATCAGTCGTTATAATATGTAACTTAACAGGGGTGGAGGGCATGCGTATTCGAGACTTAACTTCGTTTAAGTGAGGTTAGTTGTAACTGACTTACAAAACGGCGTCGCTTTTGTTATTTTCGTAAGGAAGAAGCGCGTATTTTTTACCGCGTAGACACTTTATATGTGTATGTATTGTAAATGAATACGCCAATTATGCTTTTCTGTGTGCATGCTTCCCTCGTTTTTTTCAAGATCGCAAACGTCGAAAAAAAAAGTTATTGAAAGAAGCGCGTTCACAAATGCGTCGTTTATTTACTTGACTTACGAGATTGGGTATGCATGGATAATATTTTATCTGATATTTAACCGTATTTGCGCATATGAACATTCAAATAAAACACAAATCAGTATCTTAATTTCCCGACGTTTTTTTTCTATAATAATTAATATATTGAAGATATAAGAGTGTAAATCCCCTTTCGGAAACTAACTTGTTTATGCACATGTTATGCTCTGACTTTCAAACAAAAAACACAGCTCATACCTATGTTAGACGGTTTTACAAGACATTACTGTTGTGAATGAATTCCGCATTGGTACGAACGTATAGATGATCTTTTTGTCATTAGAGGTCAGGGGTTATCATTTTATATTGCTTTGCAATTGACGCAGTATGTTATATGTGATGAATTGCTAGTTTTAAGTTATTATATATAAGGTGAAATACACTGCTGCGATTGTTTTCTCACATATTCAACACAGTAATTTAAGGCATTTGATGGTATTTTTATACAGTGTAATTTTTAAACGTGCATTTTAAATACGTATCAAGAGTATACCTTAAACGGAATACAACGCTTTCTATTTCCAGGTAACAAAACGATAGTTAAAGGTTTAAAACAGAACGCGTAACTAAGTGTGTGCCTTTTTAGAAAGCGAAAGGTACATGACAATCCAACTATCAAACAAAGTACAAGACAAGTGCCACGCAAGCTAAAACACAATACAATCAATTTGACTTGCAATATAAGTGGAAAGAGCAACCAAAAAGGTAAAGCCTGTTCAATACTATTACAATGTTGATTTTAGAAAATACTAACATTAGTAAGATTCGGAATAAGTTTTAGCAATTCGGAATACATGACGGACTCGATTTGCAAATCAGTGCATTAAGTGTTAATTGCAGATTCAAAAATATGTGTTTATTGAATATAAGAAAATTTAAAGCGTGTTGCCACAACGATACTGATACATGTATATAACTTTGATGTGACACATTTTGGAAGACCTACTTCTGTAGTTGGTGAAAGTTGACTTGTAGTGGATAGAAAGAGTTGTGCAAAGGCAATACATTATATGATTTTTTAGAGAAATGATCAATATATACAGGTATTTAATTGTTCTTTTATTTCTTTTGTTAATACAAATTATTTGAGACGGTTGTTTTTAGGAAATAACATATAAGTTCATCCAAACATTGGTTGTTTCAAACATTACATGCTTATCTTTTATTATTTCAAGTGCCGAATAGTTTGTTTCCGAAATGGTGATTGGTGATGATTATGATGATTGGTGAGGATGATGATGATTGGTAATGATGATGATGATGATGATGATGATGATGATGATGATGATGATGATGATGATGTTAAAAATAAAAAAATAATAATAAGTATTATCATAATTATTAATATTACGATTGTAATATTAAAGGGATCTTTTCACGCTTTGGTAAATTGACAAAATTGAAAAAAGTTGTTTCAGATTCGCAAATTTTCGATTTAGTTATGATATTTGTGAGGAAACAGTAATACTGAACATTTACCATGGTCTAATATAGCCTTTATATGCATCTTTTGACGATTTTAAAACCTAAAAATTATAAAGCGTTGCAACGCGAAACGATTGAATAATTTGGAGAGTTCTGTTTTTGTCGTTAAATTTTGTGAAACTACGAAGATTGCTTATTTAAGATATAAAATACGTCAAGTATGTGTACTCGGCGGAATAGCTCAGTAGGCTAAGGCGTTTTTACTTCAGGACTCTGGCAGGATTCTAGGGGTCAGTGGTTCGAAACCTGGACCGGGCAATGTTCTTTTCCTTTTTTAAATTTTATTCTTGATTTTTTACTGGAGCTGTTACGATCCAATAATTACATTTATCGATATAAAGCATTTAATGAATAAGTTAAAAAATGCCAAAATCTGTGAAAAGGCCCCTTTAATATGAAAAAAAATATTCGACTCTTGACCAGTTGCCGGGCGTTAAATAGAATAATACACACACTCCGCAACTGAGTTTTATATCGTCGCCACATAACTGGGTCTTCTATCGACATCCCGTTATACTTTCCAACTATACTGGGAACGCGCGTCAAGCAGTAAAAGTTTTGCGCACAATAAGTTGTTTTTATACTGGATATACACAATCTACAACAGATAACTACATGTAAAGATTGTATTTCTGAAACAAACGATTTATTGTTATGCCGCAGTTACGGAAGTTACGGAAGTTACGGGCGCTTTGAACCTTTGCTTATTTGGTAAAAACAACGAATCAAATTTTCATACCGCATAATAATGTTAAGAAAAGTAATAATATGTTAATAAAAATGCACAAAGAAAACTAAGTATATAAAACTCCCCTGTAAGTATGCAGCAACATCACGAGAATCCGGTAAATATGTCCGGTTGTCTTTATTTAGAGAAATGTGTATGCCATAAGTCCACTTTAAAGTTATTTATTTTTCTGTTCATTTCTTTTCAATTGAGCCTTTAAATAGTTAATGTGTTTTTGTATTTTATCTACGAAATTATCACTACGATACAATTAAAAAAAATGTGTTTCTAAATGATTATTTGTAACAGATTTAGTAGCCGGTCAAGAAGTAACAGTTTTACAAACAATAATTTGTTATTATACTGAATATACATTATAAACAAAAGATAAACACATTTCCAAACTGTCTTTCTGAAAAAACGTTTAATTGGCATGCCGACATACGAAAATAACGGTCGCGTTTCAATATTCGTTCCGCATACTACTTCCACGTTTAAAATAAGGTGTTTATTTTTTAATGTGGATACATTTCACTTTAGTATTTTTTTCCGCTGTTTAAAAAAAGGAAATAAAATATTTTTATATAAACAAAAAGCATTTTATAAGTGTCGTTTATCTTTTCGACGTTTTAATAGCATCAGACACGCAATATCAGACTGTACGTTCGAACGTCGTTTTATGTCTACGAAGGAAACAAATAAAGTAATAGCTTTTAGTATCTCCGTCCAACAACTTACAACATATCGGCTTCGCTTCTGCTGATTTTTTAAATTCATACTCATTTACATTTTTTGTTACTTACAAAACAATGATGGGATACAGATTCTTGATATGACCGAATCGGAATTGAAAATGGTGGAAGACCATATGGGTCATCACCTTAACGTCCACAACAATGTTTACAGACAAAAAAGCTCTATGCTAGAAAAAAAGAAGGCGGCAAGGTTATAAGTTGCCACGAAAATGGACATCAAATGATAAATAATGATTTTTTTTACTGAGATTCATTTAACAAATTTAATAGATATGCTTTGTTTATATTATTATTGTTATTATAAAATTTGATGGAACCATTTACTGAAATACATATTATATACATAAATATTTAAAACACGAAAATATTCATCACATTTTATCATTAGTTGTTTTCGGTACTAAAAGAACAGTATTTACTAAAGCTCGATAATACACAAAATTTATGAACTCGTTTAATCAAATATGGTCGAAAATTCCAAATCCTGAATATACACCTTATCATTTAATAAGTATTTTATTATAGATATGCCCCAACCTGTTAAGAGTGTCAGTTTATCAGATAGTGAACGCAAATATAGTAATAATTGAATATTAAATCGCCTAAAAGAATTTTATTTAGGACACAGGTAATGCAATTTTCATTCTTTATAAAGTGCATATGATGTATATTAAAAAACTACACAGATTTCTCTTCATTCATTGAGGTCATATAAAACGAAAGCTCAGCAAGCTTGCATCATGCTGCATCGGAAACTCTTTCAGGTGTGTTAAAAAATAATAACACGCATGATGTTGTTATTATTTTTAACAATAAAAACAGATAAATATTATATATCTCAAATGCCGTTATGTTTCAAAGATTTCACAACATACAGTGTAGTTTGGAATATAAAGTGGTTAATTATTTAAGTATCTAATTAATAACTATTGTTTTTTTACGATGCTTGATCAGTATTGCATCGAAAAATACTGTATAGAGTAAAAAGCATATAAAATTAATTGTTACGTTTGAACCATATTTGAATAAAACATAAATATTGTGGCAGCTTAGTTACCTGCTCGTTTCTCAAACGATCGTATGATGTAATAATAAACACATGGGCACTTATCAAATGATTGTTTCATTTGTTAAAGTTTATTTTTGTTACTAAGTCCGATGACCGAGAATCTACATGCAGGGACTATACTAATGCAAAAAATGAAACACAACGAAAAACAGACAGGACCTGGATTTTTATAAAATGATACGTCGTTTAAACGAAAAATCCCATTAAACCGCAAAGTGTCGTATCTGATTAGCCTATGCGAACGGAACAGACTCATGTGACGATACTTAAGTATATGCATTAAGCCCCGTTTTCCCAAAGCGAGGCTCGTATTAAAGTCATCGGATAAGAATTCTTGATTTAACAAAGAGCGAGCAATAAATAACCACTAATGTAAATGTCAAAATATGTAAGAGAATTTTTTTTGCCTCGTTAAGTATCATAGCTCTAGTCTCATAAGCACACGCTTTGGAGTAGTATCATAAAGTACAAAATGGTGATAAGAACTGCTCAGTATTTTTAAGTATTACAGGTATTTGAAAGAGGGACCATTCTATGGGAACAATGGGTTTGTTAGAAGGTCATTTTTGTAGCCGTGCTCTAAGCAAACGGGGCTTAATGCATGTGCGTAAAGTTTCTTCAAAATAGCCCGTGCAGTCCGCACAGGCTAATCGGGGCCGACACGTTCCGCCTAGATCAGTGTTTTTTAAATGAGAATTTAGAAGGGATTACAAAATCCGTAAAGCGGAAAGTGTTGTCCCGGATTTGTCTGCGCGGATTTCAATGCTAATCTGTGACGACACTTTTCGCACATGCACTGAACTCGTTTTTTCCAGACCGTGGCTCTTTTATAAAAAAATTCTGCAGTAACGCCAGAGATTTAGAAAACAGCACAAACAAGTAATCTTACAATTCAAGTATTTAATTTCTACCTACCTAAATTTTAATTGTGCTGGAATATTGGAATATTGGTAGTTTGTCGGATGGTCCTGAAAAGAAATGCTCACGAAAATTTTCGTATGGTTTTTAGCTTATGTCATGGTCCTGTGTCCGTCGTGTGTGCGTGCGTGCGTCCATGCGTGCGTGCGTTAACTTTTTCTTGAAACATCTTCTTCTCCTAAACTACTGGTCCAATTCTGATGAAATTTCTCATGAATGTTCCTGTGGTGAAACTCTTTCAAATTTGTTCAAATGATGCCCCTGGGGTCAAATTTGACTTTGCCCCTGGGGGTCAAAAATTTGAAAATTTGCTTATATAAGGCCTATTTTGTGCAAACTTTATAAATCTTCTTGTCAAGAACCATTGGGCCTAGGGCTACCAAACTTATTATGTAGTGACATCTTATAGTCCTCTACAAAGTTTGTTCAAATTATGCCCCTGGGGTCAAATTTGAACCTGCCCCGGGGGGTCAAAAAATTGAAAATTTGCTATTTACGGCCTATTTTGTGCAAACTTTAAAAATCTTCTTGTCCATAACCGTATGGCGTAGGGCTACCAAATTTGGTATGTAGTGACATCTTATAGTCCTCTATCAAGTTTGTTCAAATTATGCCCCTGGGGTCAAATTTGACCCTGCCCCGGGGGGTCAAAAAATTGAAAATTTGCTATATACGGCCTATTTTGTGCAAACTTTAAAAAACTTCTTGTCCATAACCATTGGGCCTAGGGCTATCAAATTTGCTATGTAGTGACATCCTATTGTTTTCTACCAAGTTTGTTCAAACTATGCCCCTGGGGTCAAATTTGAACCAGCCCCGGGGGTTAAAAAATTGAAAATTTGCTTTTATAAGGCCTATTTTGTGCAAACTTTAAAAATCTTCTTGTCCGTAACCATTGGGCCTAGGGCTACCAAATTTTCTATGTAGTGACATCTTATAGTCCTCTACCAAGTTTGCTCAAATTATGCCTCTGGGGTCAAATTTGACCCTACCCCGGGGGGGGGGGGTTAAAAATAGAAAATTTGCTTATATAAGGCCTACTTTGTGCAAACTTTAAAACATCTTTTTAACCATAACCATTGGGCCTAGGGCTACCAAATTTGCTATGTAGTGACATCTTATAGTCTTCTACCAAGTTTGTTCAAATTATGCCACTGGGGTCACATTTGACCCTGCCCCGGGGGGGGGGGGTAAAAAAATTGAACATTTGCTTATATAAATCCTATTTTGTGAAAACTTTAACAATCTTCTTGTCGATAACCATTGAGCCAAGGGCTACCAAATTTGGTATGTAGTGACATCTTATTGTCTTCTACCAAGTTTGTTCAAATTAAGCCCCTGGGATCAAATTTGACCCTACCCCGGGGGGTCAAAAAATTGAAAATTTGCTTATATAAGGCCTATTTTGTGAAAACTTTAAACAATCTTCTTGTCCATAACCATTTGGCCTAGGGCTACCAAATTTGGTATGTAGTGACATCTAATAGTTCTCTACCAAGTTTGTTCAAATTATGCCCCTGTGGTCAAATTTGACCCCGCCCTGGGGGGTCAAAAAATCGAAAATTTGCTTATATAAGTCCTATTTTGTGCAAACTTTTAAAATCTTCTAGTCCATAACCGTATGGCATAGGGCTACCAAATTTGGTATGTAATGGCATCTTATAATCCTCTACCAAGTTTGTTCCAATTAAGCCCCTGGGATCAAATATGACCGTTCCCCAGGGGTCACAAAATTGAACATATGCTTATATTGGGCCCATTTTGTGCAAACTATTAAAATCTTAATGTCCATAACCATTGGGCCTATTTCTATCAAATTTGGTAGGAAGTGACATCTAATAGTTTACTACTTTGTTTTTTTTTCAAATTATGCCCCTGGGAACAAATTTGACCTTGCCCCAGGGGCCACAAAAATGAACATATGCTTAAATAAGGCTTATTTTGTGCAAACTTAAAAAATCTTCTTGTTCTTAATTATAGAGCATAGGGCTACTAAATTTGGTATGTTGTGATATCTAATAGTTCTCTACCAAATTTGTTCAAATTATTCCCCAGGGCTCAAATTTGACCCTGTCCAGGGAGGTCACAAAACTGAACATATGACGTTTACCAGGGGAGATTACTGCGGCCGTGTGGCTGTGACCAACAACAACAACAACATCTTGTAAACATGAGATAAAACCCTGTCATTTAGTGCCATTTTAGATCAGATGGTGACTGCTTAAAAAGGAATTGAAGTAAGAACATGTGTTCTGAATGTTTTCCTTATAAACTGAAAAAAGTCGGGATTTATTTAAATATGTCGAAAGTGACCATATATCCCGATAAAAAAAATTCGGATGACATGTTTATTTAATGTCTTTTTTGTAGTGTTTAAACCAGTTTAATAATATCTTATTGATTTTAAAAGACAACTTCCATGAACATAATTATTTCCATAAAAGTCAATATATGATACTGCATTGTAAACTCAAACTTTGTATCCTAGAGAAGGTGTTGGAATTAATGAAGTGCAATGTTCTTAACTGTCTATATGCTGCTTTTTAATAACTAATGATTCATTGTTCCATTTGTGAATTGTGACTCATGAATTGTGGAGATATGATTGTCAATTGCTCAACGATCCATATAAATTTCTGATCATTTTATAATTTTCTTAATATAAGTTATGAATTGATCTTAGAAGTCATATGTTTTACTTAATTAAATACATATATAATATAAGAAATAGTCTTTAGATTATCATAATATTATCAGGCCTGTTGGTCTAAGGGATGTGTGGGTTGTTAATTATATGTATGCCCCTCTTCGAAGAAGAGGGTGTTTATTGTTTTGCACATGTCGGTCCGTCCGTCATCCGTATGTCCGTCCACCAGATGGTTTCTGGATAATAACTCAAGAACGCTTAGGCCTAGGATCATGACATTTCAAAGGTACATTTATCATGACTCGCAGATGACCCCTGCTGATTTTGAAGTCACTAGGTCAAAGGTCAAGGTCACGGTGACCCGAAATAGTAAAATGTTTTCCGGATGATAACTCAAGAACGCTTATGCCTATGATCATGAAACTTGATATGTACATTGATCATGACTCGCGGATTACCCCTAATGATTTTCAGGTCACTAGGTCAAAGGTCAAGGTCACGGTGACCGGAAATAGTAAAATGGTTTCCGGATGATAACTCAAGAACGTTTTATGCATAGGATCATGAAACTTCATAGTTGCATTGATTATGATTCGCAGATGACCCCTATTGATTCTCAGGTGAAAGGTCAAGGTCACTGTGACCCAAAACAGTAAAATGTTTTCTGGATGATAACTCAAGAACGCTTATTCCTAGGATCATGAAACTTCAAAGGTACATGGATCATGACTCGCAGATTACCCCTATTGATTTTCAGGTCACTAGGTCAAAGGTCACGGTGACTCAACTTCTTATAACTCAAGAACGCTTACGCCTAGGATCATGAAACTTCATAGGTACATCTATCATGATTTGCAGATGGACCCCTATTGATTTTCAGGTCACTAGGTCAAAGGTCAAGGTCACAGTGCCAAAAAACGTATTCACTCAATGGCTGCCACTACAACTGACAGCCCATATGGGGGGCATGCATGTTTTACAAACAGCCCTTGTTTGAGATGCTTCTTTACAAAGAAAGATGCTTCTATTGTATTTGTTATAAATGTGTGAAAGGCTCTAAGAAGGAACCAAAGATTATTAACCCATTTACCAAACACCAACAGGATTTTACGGGTTTATAGCTGATGACTTTATAAAAAATTATGATAAAATGAGAAATTGCTCAAGATGAGCAATTTCTCCTTTTATCACAATTATTTCTACCCTTCCTGATTATTTCCTTAATATTCCATTACAATTTAATTGTCGTCTGCAACCTTTTTCAAATTGGGAAAGTCCAAAATGTGTCGTTTGGTAAAGGGTTAAGGCATTTTGATTCCTACGGGTCTTGTGAATCTGTTTCAAATCAAATGCGTATATTTAATCTTCAGCATCTAAAAATATGTGAAATAGAAAGAACGACAATATCTTTTGGAGAGATAAATGTACCTACGTTATAAGCAATGGGACTGTGCTTCAAAGGAACAATTCCCGGGCTTTTTAGTCTGTTTAGTTAACACGGTAGTAACTTTTTCCATATATAAAAATGCTCATCTTCCAACTTTAAGCGCCCAGTGGGACGAGGGATAGACAGAGAAAGTCACATGCTTGAGTACATTTCAACTCATGCGCATTGCGCGTTTTTTTCGCATAAAAAACAGTGGAGCGATACAGGGCCATCATTGCCCTCTTGTTACTTAATGTATCATGAGCAACAGCTATGACACAATATATGACCCGCGAAAATGGGTCTTATGCCACTTGAGGACAGCGTAGCTCCAACTATATATCTAAGAACGGTCTAAGTTCGCGGTAGCGTAATGGTAATGGTGTCTGTCTAGCAATCATGTGGTCCCGGGCTTGATCCTAACGGGTTTCAAGTAGCCATCTTAAGATCTTTTAATACATCAAGGACCATCAAGCTTGAAAAACAATTGAGTTTAAATAAATATTCGTATGCTAATGCCTTTTGAGCCTTTACTTATAATATGTTTATTTTTCATAGAATTCCGACTAAATTCTAAATTGGTAGAAGTGGAAATTCCATCATTCTAAAATTAAATCATAGAAAAATATACGAGGTTCTCAGCTGAACCTTACATTAGACCATGACACAACTGAGTTATTAACATCTCATGGTGGTATTTCACTTTATTGTATATCGAATATTGCCAATACCCGGTTGAATTATAAAGTGTACATAGTTATGTCTACTAGAGTTAAACATCAAAATGAATGACTTGAAATTGAACCGTTGGAATTACAAATACAATATAAATCAATTGTTATTGACTTGGATTAATTTTTGCGTCGAACACTGATAGTTTTACTGGTTGTTGGAAATTCAATCATATGTTCGGAATCTAAACAAGACAAAAGATGTTCTCTTAACTTTAAAGAATTACATATCAAATCAAAACAAGGTTTTTTCCTAAAACATGTTGCGTGCGCAATTGCATAAAGACCACAATCGACGGAATTATCTTATTTTTGTACTGACGGAACATTGATATTAATTTTGTCTTCGCCTTTACCATAAATTTGCGCCAATTGTATTTTCAGACCATCAGGAATGATCTTATCATCGGGTCTTGTTGTATTGTTGTAAACTGTCAAGTAAATAAATTTGATTTTTGTGTTCAAAAGATGTTACCCAATGATCGTTGTGGTTGTGATGGATCTGACACGACATGAACAACTGACTGACGATCATAACAGTTTGTTAAAGGTGTGCTCTGTGGCTTTGATCATATACTTGTTAATGGAACTTAAACGGCACAACTTACTGACAATCATAACTGTTTGTTAAAGGTGTGATATGCGGCTTGAATCATAAACTTGTTTGTGAAAATTAAAGGTTAAACTGTCAATCATTATAGAAGATCACAACAAATCCAAGTATCAATCTGTGAATAATTACAAACGTTTAACAGACATGGTACCTTAATAACATAATTAAAGTTGATTTGTTGAGTGTCTGTCTACAGTTGCTTCTAAACAAATAAATTTTCCTTACTTATTAACTGGTATTATAAGACTTGGATGATCAAACAAAATTATCAATTAGCCATGCATTTTGGTGGAAATGTGAGAAAAACATCGAATTAATTATTTCATTTATAAGTGAACATATGAATTGCGATTACATCGACATATTGTGAATGTCGATTGTTTTACTTAATTAGAACGGAAACAAACACAAATTAAAACAACGACAAATATATTATACTTTGTTTTATTTCATGACGTTTACATATTCATATTTTCTGCACATAATACATACAGCGTTTATGTTCTTTTACTTGCATGTGCAATTAGTGAAGATGTCATTAGAAAATATTTCCGTTGAAATATGTTAAGTTTATTATGTACGTTATCTCGTTACGTTATAATAATGAAATTGCAAAAATAGTGAAAACGCTTAAATTGAAGAAAGCACCTGGACACGACAAACTAGTTAGCGAGAACCTAATACATGGCGGGGATTGTCTGCTCCATTACATCAAAACACTGTTCACTCTGATGTTACAAGCGACGTATGTTTCATCTGGATGCAAGATTGGAATAATCATCCCTATTCTCAAGAAAGGGAAACCGAAAACTAAATGCAGCAGCTATCGCCCTATCACACAACTTCCGGTTTTATACAAACTCTTTGAACAACTTCTCCACTCAAGAATAAGCAAGTGGTGTATCGAAAATGATAAAACATTTCCGAACCTTCAACAGAACGCCTACCAAAAAGAACTGGTTCGATCACCGTGTCGTTCAACTTACAGGAATGTATATATTCCATTATGGAAAACGACTCCTCCTCGAACGTGGCACTGCTGGACACTTCCGATGCATTTGACACCTACTTAACAACGCACTATTTTCAGAACTACTAGAATTTGGAATAAAAGAACAACGCTGCGGACGTTAATAAATTGCTACACGGACATAAAAAGCGCAGTGTGCGTTAACGGGGTACTTTCAATGCCATTTTCGGTGCGACAGGGAGTCAGACAAGGCGGGGTCTTATCAACTTGGCTGTACCTCCTATTTATAGAAACGCTTTTGTGTGCTCTGGAGTCATCTGGATATCGAAACCCCGTCGGCCAACAGCAAACCGCAAACCCAACCCTAGCAGACGATCTCACGCTCATTTCAAGCAGTGCTAAATCATTGCAGCGCCAGCTAAATATTGTAACGAGATATGCGAACACATGGGGATATAGACTTAATGAAGACCAATGCATGTATATGGTCTGTGGAAAAAGTAGAGTTTTGCCACAGACTACAGTTAAAATCTACAATAAAATACTTCTCCCTACAGAATCAACAAAACACGTAGTAATAAAGTTTCACAGATCGCTGAAGTCGTCACACGCAGTTGACGAACGAATACGAAGAGGTCGATCATCGGTCTATTCCCTAATGACAAAAAAGGAAAGCATATTCGACATTAATCCGCTGAAAATGGCCAACATCGTGGATAAGGTATTCATCCCCTCAGCATGGTATGTATGGTTCGGAACTGTGGGCAACACTGACGAACTATGATGTCCTTACACTAGAAAGGTTTCTGAGATTTGCAGCAAAACTGTGTCAACATTTGCCAACGCGCACAAGAACTGACATGTCATTTAGCTTAATCGGCTGGCTACCAATACTTGCGAAAATTGACTCAAGAAAACTGATTTTCTTCCATAAACTTTGTTGTATGAACAGTAAATATCTCACAAAACAACTATTTTGGTATCGACTAGCGCTTTTTAATATCCGGGGCAAATCATCACAGCAAGGGTTTATACCAGACATTTACGCAGTAATGGAAAAGTATAGCCTTTTAAACAATTATACAGTTTATCGCGATTCCAGTATTATCCCTCCTAAACTGACGTGGAAACGTATTGCAAACAATGCGATCCGCAACTATCACACGGAGCTGTGGACTGTGCGCGTCACAGGGAACCCAGAATTTGCGCGATTTAGTTTCGTCCACCCTCACATCAGGGCCGCTCGCATCTGAACCGCGGCGAGAACACCTCGCGAAACATCGGAAGCCTCGGCAGCTGTGCGTGTCCTAGTGAACACGCGGGAACAACCTTCCGGAAACAATTGCAGACACTGTGGTCTCCTTATAATAGACAGCGACTTTCATGCCATCGCCTCGTGTCAAAGACTAATAGAATATAGACTGACAATCCTACGAGCGAGTAACATTCTCCCCAATACAAATTCATATGATATGGTGGCATTATTGCTATCAGCGGCAAACACCCTCGATGCCGAGACAACCATGAGTAAATGTAACTTCATTCATATATGTGTTACGTAAAATTAACTGTAATGTGTTTAAAAAAACAACAGACGTCTTGTGGATCTCTTCATACATAATATTCATATGTAAATTATGGTTTATGTAAATATTACTTGATTCTATGTTTATATATGTGAATGTATATTTGCTTTTTTATATTGTATGTTTCAAAATCACTGAGAAGTGGAAATAAAGAGTGTATATATGGTAAAAACCGTTATGCTACGCTTTAATGATCTGGGTGACTTGTTCTCAAGATTATTATCAGCTTATCAACAATTAGTTTATAATAACATGCCAATTTCTTGTGTACTCGGAGCAATCGATAATCGATAATGCGCCAAATAGCTTAAGTAAGGACACTAAGGGTGCGTATTAATGATAACAATAGGGAGTCTTAACAGTTGTTGTTTACTTTATCCAGAAAAAAAGACAATGAGGGTGCAGATATTTTATTATTATGTTTATTTTTTTCCTTCCTAAATGACCCTTATCACACAATGATTCCATCTATACTTCGGAAAAAATAACACACACACACACACACACACACACACACACACACACACACACACACACACACACACACACACACACACACACACACACACACACACACACACACACACACACACACACACACACACACACACACACACACACACACACACACACACACACACACACACACACACACACACACACACACACACACACACACACACACACACACACACACACACACACACACACACACACACACACCACACACACACACACACACACACACACACACACACACACACACACACACACACACACACACACACACACACACACACACACACACACACACACACACACACACACACACACACACACACACACACACACACACACACACACACACACACACACACACACACACACACACACACCACACACACACACACACACACACACACACACACACACACACACACACACACACACACACACATACCGGTTTATATCACATGGAGAGGTCCTTTGTTCCGTACCAACACACCGAGGTCTACCCCTATTTGATGAAATATTTGAATGATAAATATAGATAGGCAACAGTTTTGGTAACTTAAACCCATGCATCAATTGTATTTTTCAATATTTTGCATTTTAAGATACGAGTATTCTACATACATTGTGAGGTGCATACCTCGAGATGTCCCACACAGAGCACACATGTATCATGTTATCATTTAGAGGTACCATCAAACAATGTTTTTATTACGTATTCTTCATCACACAGATGTATACCTTAAAGGGGCCTTTTCACAGATTTTGGCATATTTTGAAGTTTGTCATTAAATGCTTTATATTGATAAATGTAAAAATTGGATCTTAAAAGCTCCAGTAAAAAATCAAGAATGAAATTAAAAAAAGGAAAAAAAAGTAGCTGGTACCAGGGCTCGAACCAATAACCCCCGGAGTCCTGGAGTAAGTCTGAAGTAAAAACGCACTATCCCTCTCGGCTATTCCGCCGGATATACACAGTTGAAGTATTTTATACATTATATAAGCAATCTTAGTAGTTTCGTAAATTTAAACGACAACAACAGAACTCTCCAAATTATTCAATTGTTTCGCGTTGCAACGCTTTATAATTTTTAGTTTTACAAATCGTCAAAAGATACATATAATGGCTATATTGGACTATGGTAAATGTTCAGTAATACTGTTTCCTCACAAATATCATATCTAAAACGAAAATTTGCGAATCTGAAACAACTTTTTTCAATTTTGTCAATTTACCAAACCGTGAAAAGATCCCTTTAATCAAATCATGCCTAATTCAATTAACAAATTTGGTGTATCACAAAAAAGACTTTTGGAGGTGTGTCGATCGGTCCAATTTTTTTTGTTATTTTGCCTTTAAGTGTATAGCCTCAAAATTTAATCCAGGAAGGCCCCCAAAAATTGGTTCGCAGCAATTTTTCGTGGGTCAATTGCGTTACGCTAAACCATCTATTTGTTTATTTAGGCCTTTTTCAATTTCATTCGACAGTATTTTGTGCTTTTTAATGCGTATTCTAATGTGTGTACAGACTAACTCATGAATATTAGTTAAAAGATATTAATATCTATAAATATAATCCACAAGAAACGTCGATTTAAAACAGTTTATTCCTCCAAAAAATACTCCCAAACATTTTAATGACAAAAAGTAGTTTCAAAATGTATTTACACTTCGAACAATGTCAAGTTCAGACAACATCATCTGGAAACAAGAGTGCCAAACTGTCATAGGATACGCCCTTTTGAAGGTTTTGGACATCATCTAGACACAACTTCTGACCAAATTTGGTGAAGATCGGATCAAAACTACTTCAATTAGAGAGCAGACACCATGCTTAATGTTTGAAATGCACTTAGTGACCTCATGCCCTAGTTTTTGACACGGCATGACCCATATTTGAACTTTACCTAAATATCATGTACACACAAAAAACTACTTCAATTAAGAGAGCGGACACCATGCTAAATCCTTGAAATGCACTTGGTTATCCAGTGACCTAGTTTTTGACCCAGCATAAACCATATAAGAACTTGACCTAAATATTGTCTAGATACACTTTCTGACCAAATTTGGTGAAGATCGGATGAAAACTTCTTCAGTTAGAGAGCGGAAACCATACTTAATCCTTGAAATGCACTAAGTGACCCCGTGACCTTGTTTTTGACCCGGCATGACCCATATTCAAACTTAACCTAGATATTGTCTAGATACAACTTCTGACAAAGTTTGGTGAAGATCAGATAAAAACTATTTGAAATAGAGAGCGGAAACTGCTGTGGAAACCACCCGTCCACCCACCGGCGGCGTCCACCCGCCCGCCAAGGGTGAAACCATAATACGTCCCGTTTTGAAAAACGGGCGTATAAAAAATCAAATTATAGATGTATATTATGAAAACACTTACTTTCTTCAGACACAAATTATATAGAAGAGTCAATACCACAACATGAAAACGTTTAAGCAAAATATATTCATACATGAAACAATGCCTTAACCCTCCCACCTAGAACAAATGTCAAGTTTAGACAATATCATCAGGAAAAAATCTAATTACAATTGTATATTATGAAAATCAAAGACTTAATTTCTTTTGACACAAAGTATATAAAAGAGTAAATACCACAACATGAAAACATTAAAGCAAAATATCTTCATACATGACACAATGCTTTAATCATCACACATAGAACTAATGTCAAGTTCAGACAATATCATCTGGAAACAAGAGATGTGTTTGTCATAAACACAATGCCCCTTCTGCGCCGCTTTGAAGTGATATATTTGACCATTGACATTGAAGGATGACCTTGACCTTTTACCACTCAAAATGTGCAGCTCCACGAGATACACATGCATGCCAAATATCAAGTTGCTATCTGAAGGGACATCGAAGTTATGAGCATTTTTTGAAACCTAAATGCGAAACCTAAACGCAAAGTGTGACGGAAAGACAGACAGACAGACGGACGGTCCGATCACTATATGCCCTCTATCGGGGGGCATAAAAATCAAATTAATATACATGTCACAATGCCTTAACCATAAAGATAACATAACAACAATTGTGCAAGTATGATCTATTAATAAAGAAAATGGTCCAATGTTTCAAAGGAATTTAGTAACTCATAAACTATTTCAGAGTAAGTAAAACATGTTTATTGAGAGTGGAGAAAAAATAGACCTTGTTGTACAGTGTTACTTGCTAACAAAAACATGGTCAATTCGGTTCGCAACTCCGAACTAAAGTAAATTCTACAATGGAAATCAATTTGACGAGCTTTGCAAAAATTAAGAATTTGGTCCTATAAATAGTTATCTTCAGCCAGAAAAAATCCAACTGTTTTACACGTGTTTATAACAAATACCACCATCTTGTTTTCATACGAGTAATGCCCCCTCCCAATTTTGTATTATTTCTTTTAAGCATTGCTTCTTTGCATATAACAATATTGATTTAAGTATGGAGTATATGGCGTGTAAATTACTGTTTTTCAACCAACGAAACCATTTTTACAAAAAATATATATATATATTTATGTAGAAAATTGTAGAGAATCTTCGTCTAAACATGCCATTTCAAATATCATAAATGAAAACGGATCTCAGATTTACTCTCCTTATAAACATATGTATAGCTCTGGCATCAGAGATATGAAAAAGATTTTTTCTGAAGTAAATCTGAATGGAAATCAATATGACGAGTTATGCAAAAATTAAGAAGTTGGTCGTATGAATAGTTGTCTTTGGCCAGAAAAAATCCAACTGTTTTACACGTGTTTATAACAAATACCACCATCTTGTTTTCATACGAGTAATGCCCCCTCCCAATTTTGTATTATTTCTTTTAAGCATTGCTGCTTTGCATATTACAATATTGATTTAAGTATGGAGTATATGGTGTGTAAATTACTGTTTTTCAACCAACCGAAACCATTTGTAATCTTTTCCAAGATATCATTGGGACAAATCGTCAATTAAAATTTCATGAAGATCGGACGATTAATGTGACCTCTAGAATGTTAACAAGGCAAATGTTGATGCCGCAAGATGGACAACGGACAAAAGGCGATCACAAAAGCTCACCATGAGAACATTGTGCGCAGGTGGGCTAAAAAGCTATATAATCATTTTTGTTTTTCGCTTTTCAGCAGTAATCCAGTTATGAATCGTGTTTTTTAATTTTTTCCATGACAATCCGTGTAGAATTTCATATTTTTGCATTACTCTTTCACAGTCTTCACGCTTAAGTTCCTTTCTCAACGCAATATTCGTTTTGAACAGCGTCTTCAAAAGATGACTCTGGTCTTCACCGAGTTTCTGAAGCCTCTCTGAAAAAGTAATCAAATCATATTCAATTGCCTATTCTGTTCCATGATGACCACCAACAAGCATCTCAGAAATATAATAAGTTATAAACAAGTTCATCTCAAAACTGTTCCAGAAAATGAACCATGATTTAAGGTAATCTTTTTATTTGAAATGCTGCTTGTAATTAATCAAATGAAATGTTGCACAATAAACTATTCAGAATGTGAATTTCTATTGAAACAAAAGATCTGAAGTGATATCACTTGAACATTTTCTCAATTCTCTTGAAGACATCTAAAAAATAATTATGCTTAATATAACCGGATACTTTGAGTAATAGTTTGTTAGTAATAAATGTCCACACATTAAGATGTATCCATTTATTAAGTTTCATTTTGATATGTCTTACAGATTTTTGAGTTATGAGCAAGATTGAAGTAACGATTTAAAGATAAGCTAGGAACGCCTATGAAGCTTCTTGGCAAAGTTAAATTGTGTCAAAGTAGAGTGAGCTTATTTCAATTACTGTGTTAATTGTACATTCATTACGAAATTTTAAACAAAAACATTATACTGTGACTTTCAGGAATACCGTTTTGTTGTTGAAACAAAGCCTACTTACTGGGTTGACCCGACATGGTTACAGTTGTGGATGGCCCAGGTTTTGCATGTGGCTGTCTTACTGGCACATCATGGTCTGTGTCAGAAGATTCAGGGTCTGAAAGAGGTTCATTTAAAAAATAATCTTCTTACACTATCTTATAACAAGAGATTGCCAATCAATATTGTCCCCTACCGGTGAAACTCCACCATTGTCAGTGAAACATTATTTTTTTTTATTTGTTGCCATAGCAAACAGAATTCTTGACGTAGGAACAAAATGAAATGATGTGCATACTCTCCATATTGCAATCTATCCATGTTTCAAGTTTCATGAAAAAATATGAAGAACTTTTAAAGTTATCGCAGGATCCAGTAAAGTGTGACGGACAGACAGACTGACACACGGAGCGTAAACCATAAGTCCCCTCCGGTTTCACTGGTAGGGGACAACAAGGATATCAGTAGTGCTAATGGATGCTTCCCAAATTGGCCATTATGTTGAAACAATGACCAAGTTATATCATAGGAAATTAACATTGTCAACCCTTACCTTGACCTTTGGGTCTAACTAAAGGTCCTGAGACGTTTTTACAATGTAATAATAATATCAAAATAAATTCAGTATAGGTACAGCCCAAACAGGCTTTCACTTAAATATGTCTTATATTAGTGAAATGATTTTATATGCCAACTGTGGCCTTTAAAGCGGCCATCAACCAGATTTCACGAAAAAAGAAAAGTTCTAAAATACCGTATTTTTTACAATTATTAGTTTATATTGATTAAATAATCACGACTGGTATATTACATTACTTGAACAATGTTGTTCAGTTTTCATATTTTCAGTCGCCATGTGCGATAACTTCGAAATCGAAAGTATCCATCGTGAAAATAGGTGACATAATATATATACACACTATTTTAGAACTTCTTAAATCTGGTTGATCGCCCCTTTAACTTTGAGACATGAGACAATTGCCAAGGTCATGACACAACATCTCATTGAGGTGAAAAATGTGACAAGATATTTCATATTTAACTTAAGATAACAAAGATATGGCCCGGACACACCAATATGCTCATATGAAAATTTGACGAAGTTTGAATCCCAAATTGTGACCTTAACCTTAGCCAAAGAGACTTGTATTTTGTTCATGACACATGTCCATCTATGATGATCATTTATACAAAGTTAATTTGAAATTCTTACAGGTAACGAGGTTACAGCCAGGACACAAATACAAGTAAAAAGACCTTAACTGTGACCATGAACTTTTAGATGAGCTAAAAAACTGAATACCTTCTCCTTCATTCTCTTGGAGATCATTTTCATTCTCTTGAAGATCGTTTTCATTCTCCTCCTCCATTTCCTCGTCGCTGCTTAATTCTGCTGCAGCTGTAAAATAAATGATGGTGATGAGATGATGCCACAGTATATATCTATTGTTGAAATTAACGAGAAAACAACAAAGGAAACTACACAACGGGGCTAATGCAAGCTTATTTTCTCAGCTAAAAGACAATAAGTTATATTTGACAAAGTGGAAGAAGTCAGATATAAATAATAAAGTTAAAGTTATTTTTGCAATTATTAAGGTGTATCCATTTATGGAGTTTCATGTTGATTTGTGACATATGTCTTTGTAAAGATATTGAGGAAGTTACAAGGAAAGAAATATCTCAAACATGACCTTTGACCTATTGACCCCCAAAACAAATAGGCCTTTTCCTCAAATGGTATACTACAAATACACAAAGTTTAAAGTCCTAGGCAAAAGACTATTAAGATTTATAGAAGCACAGACAGACAGACAGACATTTGGACGGACCATCATTATGTGATTACTATAGGGCTTGGCATGATACTAATGTGGGGCCATAACCAGAGCTCTAATTTGGCATGGACATTGGTTTAAGGCCCATGCAAAATTTTGATGCATATAATACAATACAATACTTACTCTCGTCCAAAAGAATTTCGTCTAATGACTTTCCGCTGTACTGTCCAACTGTGCCATTGTTGAATGCTGTCAGAAGGCGTCCCATTCTAGCCACCTGTAGGGTTTCCTGAGGAAGGCGATAAAATGATCTGTGAACTGTTATCTCATGGCCCAAAAAGCTTGCCATAATGTCCAGATCATTCTTGTTTAAACTTAAAATCTGTGCAACTGTGGCTACATGTTTTCGAAGTCTTGTGGTGGTAATCAATTCTGGATTGGTCAAACCTGCTGCCTTAGAAAAAGTCCTCAAGACATCAGCGCTTCTCAGTGCTTCTCAGTGCTTCTAAAGAGCCATAGTTGGGCTTTGCAAAAACGTAAACATTATCTTTAGCAACACCTGCTTCGTTCCTCCATTTGAATAGAACTTCAAGGCAACTCTGTGACTTTTCGGTCAGAAGCACGGGAACAGTTCGCACCATTTTCCCTCTGATTTCCACTCGCACCATTGTATTAACAAGGATTCTTTCTGTAGCACTAAGAGCTTCATAAACTTCCTGTGGACAATCTTTATTTACCATTCGCGAAGTATAAGAATCCACTTGCATTCTTTGCGTTTCGCCCCCACGCCTACGATTGAACATAACAATCTGTGCCAGGGTCATTTGATTCAGCAAGTCCCATTCAGCTTTGTTGAAATGATCACAAAGAGTTTCCAATAAAGACTCTGTTTTTTTGTCCAGGAAATTTTTGAGGCGCATGATGTCTTCTGATAATGGCAATAATGAGCCTTTATTCATCTTGTTTTTTGTAAGAGTTTGTAAAGCACAGCTTGAAATTTCATCTTCCCATTCGTCATTACAGAGTGTTAAAAACTTGTTTGCTCTGGTTCCTTGATCTAAATCACCTATAATCAGGGCTTCAGATTTTGCCACTTTCGCACATTTTTTGAGCAGGTGCCCTATCTTCAAGGCTAAAGAAGGATTTTTGTAGCTATTTGTCACTTCATTGAACTCGCACAAAGCCTTGGTTGATTGAACTGCCAACGGGAACTTCTCAGCGCGAAGTATGTCATTTAAACAATAGATGCTTAAATCTTGGGCTTTTGAGCATATTAAAAACCGCCCAAGTTCCCTCATTTTTTGGCTTATGTGTGAATAGAGGTGTGTCAAATGTCCGTGTTTCTGATATAGTTTCTCGCCAACTTGGCTGCTCATTGACTGTCCATCGAGGGAATCCATTTCACTATCCAAAGAGTCAGTTTCACTGTTGTTGCGGGCAATTTTTATTTCCTTCTGACTAGAGGTTTGCATAAACATGGAATCACACAACCAGGGGTGCTCCAGAATTTCCTCAACTGATGGACGGTCGGATGGACGAATGCTGAGGCATTTTCTGATGAGGTCTTGAACTTCTGTTAAGACAAAAGGAGGAAAACATTATAGATACTGTACATAAATAAAACTAATTTCTAAATGTCTAACATTTATTTTGACTTGCAATCCACATTTTATATACATTATATATACATTCTTCTTATTATAAAACATATCTTTTTCAAATATTTTTTCTTCAACTCACCAATTGACACTTTGTGTTTGCAGCTGTTGAAATCCAGCTCTGCCTTGATGATTTGCTCATCTTGCACGAAGGGAATGTCACCGCAGACCATGTCGAAGAGTAGAATGCCAAGAGACCACACGGTTGCAGCAGGACCATGATATCTGTGGTATTGGATCCACTCCGGTGGGCTGTACACTCTAGTACCATCAAAAGTAAGGTAGACAGTGTCTTTGAGATATGCTCCAGAACCAAAGTCAATGATTTTAAGTTCTCCTGTTTTCAAGTCCACAAGAATAATCTCATCCTTAATGTCTCTGTTAACTACCCCACTCTTGTGAATGTTAATCACAGCATTGAGAATTTGTCTAAAGAAGTCCTTTGCAGTGTTTTCGTCCAATGCACCTTTTTCTGTAATAACATCAAACAAGTCTTTTACACATTCTGGCTTTTCCATCACATATATATCCATTTCGGGTTTCGAACCACTCTAGCATTTTTATTACTCCAGGGATATGTGACACTTTCTTCAAAAGACAAATTTCCATTGGAACATTATACCCGTTCAACTGGCCCCATTCTGTTACTTTCTTCTTTATCACGTTCTTGATTGCAACCTGAAAAAAAAATAAAACAATATTTATTTGATATAAAATGCAGTAATTAATTTTCCTTCATATTTTTATGAATTATTTTAATAGGAGAAATTTATCAACAATAACAACGAATGTTAAAAATGAATAAATATTATTATTAAATTCAGAAATTCGCGCGAAAATCTATCATTTTTAAATTGTATTTTTTTCTTACAGGCATATTATCCCTTCGTCGAATTCCACTGTAGACTGTCCCAAAGCCACCGCTGCCAAGCATCTGTCCGACATGGTAGTTTTTCGTGATGTAGTCACTCGGATCTTTGTCTGAAAGAAGAAAAGAAAATTCATAAGTTTCAAATAATTCAAGCAATAATCGCGAAAACACATAATTTCGAACACCAGCACGTGTATTAAACTAACATTGTTTATCCCTTTCTTGGTGATTGAAGTTAGTTGAACTGCAGTTTAAATATCCCATTTTTTCTTTCAACATTTTGTCTGCTATTTATTGCACTTATTAGTACAGTTATTTGCAGTGAAGTGAAATTTTATCAATCGCGTCTAGCTCTCTCGGCTGACAGTTTTGTTATGAAGATTCAAAACATTGAGCGTGTACTATGATCGTTAAACCGTGTGTAGCCGATAACTAGGACTATTCATACGCCAAAATTGGCGCCCATCCAAGTTAAATAAATTACTTTAATTTAAAGAAAATTGTTATCAATATCCTTTAAATATGGTGGAAAATGTATTTTTATACTTTATTTTTTATTTTTTGATTAATTCCATGTTTTATAACTGTCCAGACATGGGCTATTTTTTCTGAATGTCTGATGCGTGATTTGGCTTCGCAAACCGCCAGTTGAATCTACATTCGTTACATTCCATCAGTGCTTTCAACCAATCAACTGGCTTCGCGCGTTTTATTTGGCTTACCCCTCTGATTCATGAATATTTCCACCCAAAAGTTAGGAAAACGAATATTTAATCAATAAGGTTATTTAGTTAGCAACATTGTATTTTATTATTATAGATAATACATTGTTTATTCATTAGTATAGTTTAACATAAAAATGTCCACGACTGTTGCTATGAAATTCAAATAAGATGGAGATATAAAAAACAGAGGTATCCATAGTCTATTGTAAAGGTAACACAAATGTGAAACAACGTTATAGAGGAAATAATGACAAACAAGCAAATTCGTTGAATTGATATCCCCTGCCAATATGCTTCTGGACACAAAAGTGTTATATTTGACACTCAAAAAAGCATTGTTTAAAGATACACAGGGCCATAACTCCGTTATAATTATATGGTGTACAATTCCATTTGGTGTGCATCATCCTCTTATCCATATATATACTCATACCAAGTTTCAATGAAATCTGCCTAAGCACTTCCAATACTCGATGGCGGGGGATTAAGATGCCTTGAAGGTCTGCAAAGCCAGCGCATTAGGACATATCATCATGTTCTATGAGCACATGTATTATAATAATCAGACCCACCTCTGACGCTTTAGCCTTTTGGTGGTTGTTATGAATAATGTATGTTATATTTCATTAATTGGGTTTTGAACATCGAAAAAGTTTGTTTTTTATCAAGCAGTTCACAAAATTATCATTCATAAGTCAAACCCTAACTAACCATCTCTTCAGAGGCCAAGGACTGGTTGTACACACTCAGTAGGGTTCAAACCCACAGAATTTAGTTATTGTTGTCAAAAAATACAAACACACACACACACACTAGAAACACAGTACATACATATAGAGGTATTCACCAAAATGTAAACTTTAAGTAAGTTGGTATGGTGACAAACAAATCGGCACAACAATCCAATGAGAGCTGATCATTTAATACAATACCAGCATTGCCCCTTACGCTCGCCCTTTCTTCTCTGTACTTGTAACCAGATGTGCTTGAAGATGTGTCCTTTTCTAACAGTGAGTTGGAACTTAAAGGTTCAGAGCAAGCTTCTTCGTCACCACCACCTTTATTACCTGTATTAAACAAGGGCTGTTTGTAAAACATGCATGCCCCCCATATGGGCTGTCCGTTGTACTGGCAGCCATTGTGTGAATACGTTTTTTATCACTGTGACCTTGAACTTTGACCTAGTGACCTGAAAATCAATAGGGGTCATCTGCGAGTCATGATCAATCTACCTATGAAGTTTCATGATCCTAGGCATAAGCGTTCTTGAATTATCATCCGAAAATCATTTTACTATTTCGGGTCACCGTGACCTTGACCTTTGACCTAGTGACCTCAAAATCAATAGGGGTCATCTGCGAGTCATGATCAATATACCCATGAAGTTTCATGATCCTAGGCGTATCCGTTCTTGAGTTATCATCTGGAAACCATTTGACTATTTCGGGTCACCATGACCTTGACCTTTGACCTAATGATCTCAAAATCAATAGGGGTCATCTGTGAGTCATGATCAACCTACCCATGAAGTTTCATGATCCTAGGCGTATGCGTTCTTGAGTTATCATCCGGAAACCATTTTACTATTTCGGGTCACCGTGACCTTGACCTTTGACCTATTGACCTCAAAATCAATGGGGTCATCTGCAAGTCATGATCAATGTACCTATGAAGTTTCATGATCCTAGGCCCAAGCGTTCTTGAGTTATCGTCTGACAACCACCTGGTGGACGGACCGACCGACCGACCTACCGACCGACCGACATGAGCAAAGCAATATACCCCCTCTTCTTCGAAGGGGAGCATAAAAAAGCATTCTCCCGTCACTTGTGACAAACATTTAATTTTTGCATTTTATGTTGTTTTTACCTCTTGCGTTTAATTCCACTGATATACAGACACGCTATTGACATTACCTCTGTTTCTGGGAATACCAGTAGTGCTATATCACTACCATATCAGTAAGCATATACCCTACATTTTAACATGATTTACTCTTTTCAGTGGGAATCGACCAACATCAGCCAGACACCTTGGTTAACAAACACAATGCTTTAAGGTATAATTATGCAAGGTATAAGGATTGATATCTGGAAATGTTAAAACGCTGTGAGGTACAAGGCACACACACACACACACACAGTAGAATGCTATTTACTCAACTGAACACATAAAGACAGAGGTATCCATAGTCCTTTGTAAAGGAAAAAAAAATATGAAACAACCACATGGTGGTTATAATGACCAACAAGAGCACCGCATAGCGGGTGCCAATGCTCGGCTGCGGGTGCAGTTTTAATTTTTGTTTAGAGGTCACAATGGCCTTGACCTTTGATCTAGTGACCCAAAATGGGTGTGGCCTGTAGAACATCAATGTGCAGCTTCATATGAAGTTTCAAAGTTGTAGGTGGAAGCATTTTGATTTTTAAAGTTAATGTTGTCAAAACGTGCAGTCGAAAAGTGTAATAAACAATTAACTGAACACACATTGTGAGGTACGAGGCACACACACACTAAAAACACAATACATACATATAGAGGTATTCACCAAAAAGTACACTTTATGTAAGTTGGTAGTGGTGACAAACCAATCTCCACATCCATCCAATGAGAGCTGATCATTTAATACAATACCAGCCTTACCCCTTACGCTCGCCTTTTCTTTTCTGTACTTGTAACCAGATGTGCGTAAAGATGTGTCCTTTTCTAACAGTGCATTGGAACTTAAAGGTTCAGAACAAGCTTTTTCGTCACTACCACCTTTATGTCCTGTGTTAAATAAAGCATTCTCCCATCACTTGTGACACCCATTTAATTTTGGCATTTTATGTTGGTTTTAGCTCTTGCATTGAATTCCATTGATATACAGACAAGCTATTGACATAACCACTGTTCCTGAGAATATCAGAAGTGCTGTATCACTAACATCTCAGTAAGCAAATATCCTTCATTTTTACATGATTTACTCTTTTCAGTGGGAAAACAGCAGCCATACACCTTGGTTAACAAACACAATGCTTTAAGGTATATGCAAGGTATAAGGAGTGATATCTGAACATTTTAAAACGCTGTGAGGTACAAGGCACACACACACACAGTAGAATTCTATTTACTCAACTGAACACATACAGACAAAGGTATCCATAGTCTATTGTAAAGATAATAATAATATGAATCAACGACATGGAGGTAATAATGACCAAAAATGTCTTGAAGGTCTTCAAACCCAGCACTTAAGGCCAAATTATCAAGGTCCATGAGCACACTTATTATAATAATCAGACCCACCTCAGACGCTCAGTGTACATTTTGGTGAATACCTCTATATGTATGTACTGTGTTTCTGGTGCGTGTGTGTGTGTGCCTCGTACCTCACAATGTCGGTTCAGTAAATTGTATATTACACTTTTCAACTGCACTTTTTGACAACAATTACTAAAAAAATCAAAATGCTTCCACCTACAATTTTGAAACTTCATATGTAACTGCACATTGATGAGTTCTACACGCCACACCCATTTTGGGTCACTAGATCAAAGGTCAAGGTCACTGTGACCTCTAAACAAAAATTAAAACTGCACCCGCAGCCGAGCATTGGCACCCGCTATGCGGTGCTCTTGTTGGTCATTATAACCACCATGTTGTTGTTTCATATTTTTATTTCCTTTAAAAAGGACTATGGATACCTCTGTCTGTATGTGTTCAGTTGAGTAAATAGCATTCTACTGTGTCTGTGTGTGTGTGCCTTGTACCTCACAGCGTTTTAACATTTTCAGATATCAATCCTCATACCTTGCATATACCTTAAAGCATTGTGTTCGTTTACCAGGGTGTCTGACTGCTGTGGGTTTGATTCCCAGTGAATACAGTAAATCATGTAAAAATGTAGGGTATATTCTTACTGAGATGGTAGTGATACAGAACTTCTGGTATTCCCAGAAACAGCGGTAATGACAATAGCGTGTCTGTATATCTATGGAATGCAATGCATGAGGTAAAGACAACGCACATCTGGTTACAAGTACAGAGAAGAAAGGGCGAGCGTAAGGGGTAAGGCTGGTTTTGTATTAAATGATCAGCTCTCATTGGATTGTTGTGGAGATTTGTTTGTCACCACTACCAACTTACATAAAGTGTACATTTTGGTGGATACCTCTATATGTATGTACTGGGTTTCTAGTGTGTTTGTTTGTTTGTGCCTTGTACCTCACAATGTATGTTCAGTAAATTGTATATTTCACCTTTCGATTGCACGTTTTGACAACAATAACTAAATGCTGTGGGTTTGAACCCTTCTGAGTGTGTTCAACCAGTTGTTGGCTTCTGAAGAGATGGTACATGTAAGTAAGGGGGTGACCTATGAATGATAATTTTGTGTACTGCTTGATTAAAAAAAAAGAAAACTGTTTCGATGAGCAAAACCCAATAAATGAAAGATAATATACATTATTCATAACAACCACGAAAGGCTCAAGCGTCTGAGGTGGGTCTGATTATTATAATACGTGTGCTCATGGACCTTGATAATTTGGCATAAAGCGCTAGGTTTGCAGAACTTCAAGACATTTTTGGTCATTATTACCTCCATATCGTTGATTCATATTTTTTTTATCTTTACAAAAGTCTATGTATACCTCTGTCTGTATGTGTTCAATTGAGTAAATAGCATTCTACTGTGTGTGTGTGTGGCTTGTACCTCACAGCGTTTTAACATTTCCAGATATCAATCCTTATACCTTGCATATAACTTAAAGCATTGTGTTTGTTAACCAAGGTGTTTGGCTGCTGTTGGTTCGATTCCCACTGAAAAGAGTAAATCATGTAAAAATGTAGGGTATATGCTTACTGAGATGGTAGTGATACAGCACTTCTGATATTTCCAGAAACAGTGGTTATGTCAATAGCTTGTCTTTATATCAATGGAATGCAATGCAAGAGCTAAAAACAACATAAAATGCCAAAATTAAATGGGTGTCACAAGTGACGGGAGAATGCTTTATTTAATACAGGTAATGAAGGTGGTGGTGACGATGAAGCTTGCTCTGAACCTTTAAGTTCCAATGCACTGTTAGAAAAGGACACATCTTCACGCACTTCTTGCTACAAGTACAAAGAAGAAAGGGCGAGCGTAAGTGGTAAATCTGGTATTGTATTAAATGATCAGCTCTCATTGGATTGTTGTGGAGATTTGTTTGTCACCACTACCAACGTACATAAAGTGTGCATTTTGGTGAATACCTCTATATGTATGTACTGTGTTTCTAGTGCGTGAGTGTGTACCTCGTACCTCACAATGTCTGTTCAGTAAATTGTATATTACACTTTTCGACTGCACGTTTTGACAACAATAACTAAACAAGAGGCCCATGAGGGCCTGAATCGCTCTACTGCTTTAAACACTGTGACCTTGACCTTTGACCTAGCGACCTGAAAATCAATAGGGGTCATCAGCCAGTCATAATCAATGTACCTATGAAGTTTCATGATCCTAGGCCTAAGCATTTTGAAGTTAACATCTGGAAACCATTTTACTATTTCGAGTCACTGTGACCTTGACCTTTGATCCAGTGACCTGAAAATCAATAGGGTTTGAGTCCTCATTAATATAAAGACACTGAGCAAGTTTGAAAAGAATTGGATGAAAACTGTGGACTTTACCGGATAAAACAAGTTTTACTGTTTCGAGTCACTGTGACCTTGACCTTTGACCGAGTGACCTGAAAGTCAATAGGGTTCGAGTCCTCATTAATATAAAGACACTGAGTAAGTTTGAAAAGAATCAGATGAAAACTGTGGACCCTTTTGTGTAAACAAGTTTTTACTATTTCGAGTCACTCTTACCTTGACCTTTGACCCAGTGACCTGCAAATCAATAGGGTTCGAGTCCTCATTAATATAAAGACACTGAGTAAGTTTAAAAAGAATAGGATGAAAACTGTGGACTTTATCGGATAAACAAGACAACGTCTAACACACACACACAGACACCAATCCATCCCATAAGCTCTTCTGCCTTTGGCAGTAGAGCTAAAAAATCAAAATGCTTCCACCTACAACTTTGAAACTTCATATGTAGCTGCACATTGATGAGTTCCACACTCCACACCCATTTTTTGGTCACTAGATCAAAGGTCAAGGTCACTGTGACCTCTAAAAGAAATTTAAACTGCACCTGCAGCCGAGCATTGGCACCAGGTATGCGGTGCTCTTGTTGGTAATTATTACCACCATGTCGTTGTTTCATATTTTGATTTCCTTTAGAAAGGACTATGGATACCTCTGTCTGTATGTGTTCAATTGAGTAAATAGCATTCTACTGTGTATGTGTGTGTGTGGCTTGTACCTCACAGCGTTTTAACATTTCCAGATATCAATCCTTCTTCCTAGCATATACCTTAGAGCATTGTGTTCGTTAACCAGGGTGTCTGACTGCTGTGGGTTTGATTCCCACTGAATACAGTAAATTATGTAAATATGTAGGGTTTATGCTTACTTAAGATGGTAGTGTTACAGCACTTCTGGTATTCCCAGAAACAGCGGTAATTCAATAGCGTGTCTGTATATCAGTGGAATGCAATGCAAGAGGTAAAGACAACATAAATTGCCAAAATTAAATGCTTGTCACAAGTGACGGAAGAATGCTTTATTTAATACAGGTAATGAAGGTGGTGGTGACGAAGAAGCTTGCTCTGAACCTTTAAGTTCCAATCCACTGTTAGAAAAGGACACATCTTCAAGCACATCTGGTTACAAGTACAGAGAAGAATGGGCGAGCGTAAAGAGTAAGGCTGGTATTGTATTAAACTATCAGCTCTCATTGGATTGTTGTGGAGATTAGTTTGTCACCACTACCAACTTACTTCAAATTTACATTTTGATGGATACCTCTATATGTATGTACTGGGTTTCTAGTGTGTTTGTTTGTTTGTGCCTTGTACCTCACAATGTATGTTCAGTAAATTGTATATTTCACCCTTCGATTGCACGTTTTGACAACAATAACTAAATGCTGTGGGTTTGAACCCTTCTGAGTGTGTTCAACCAGTTGTTGGCTTCTGAAGAGATGGTACATGTAAGTTAGGAGTGACCTATGAATGATAATTTTGTGAACTGCTTGATTAAACAAAAAAGAAAACTGTTTTGATGAGCAAAACCCAATAAATGAAAGATAAAATACATTATTTATAAAAACCACCAAAGGCTAAAGCGTCTGAGGTGGGTCTGATTATTATAATAAGTGTGCTCATGGACCTTGATAATTTGGCCTTAAGTGCTGGGTTTGAAGACCTTCAAGACATTTTTGGTCATTATTACCTCCATGTCGTTGATTCATATTTTTACATGATTTACTCTTTTCAGTGGGAATCGAACCCACAGCAGCCAGACACCTTGGTTAACAAACACAATGCTTTAAGGTATATGCAAGGTATAAGGATTGATATCTGGAAATGTTAATACGCTGTGAGGTACAAGGCACACACACACACAGTAGAATGCTATTTACTCAACTAAACACATACAGACAGAGGTATCCATAGTCTATCGTAAAGATAAAAAAATATGAATCAACGACATGGAGGTAATAATGACCAAAAATGTCTTGAAGGTCTGCAAAACCCAGCGTTAAGGTCAAATTATCAAGGTCCATGAGCACACGTATTATAACAAGGGCTGTTTGTAAAACATGCATGCCCCCATATGGGCGGCTGTCAGTTGTAGAGGCAGCCATTGTGTGAATACGTTTTTTGTCACTGTGACCTTGACCTTTGACCTAGTGACCTGACAATCAATAGGGTCATCTGCCAGTCATGATCAATGTTCCTATGAAGTTTCATGATCCTAGGCGTAAGCATTCTTGAGTTATTATCCGGAAACCATTTTACTATTTCAAGTCACTGTGACCTTGACCTTTGATCTAGTGACCTGAAAATCTATAGGGGTTGTTTGCCAGTCATGATCAATGTACCTATGAAGTTTCATGATCCTAGGCGTAAGCATTCTTGAGTTATCATTCGGAAACCATTTTACTATTTCAAGTCACTGTGACCTTGACCTTTGACCTAGTGACCTTAAAATCAATAGGGGTCATCTGCCGGTCATGATCAATGTACCTGTGAAGTTTCATGATCCTAGGTGTAAGCATTCTTAAGTTATCATCAGGAAACCATTTTACTATTTCCAGTCACTGTGGCCTTGACCTTTGACCTAGAGACCTGAAAATCAATAGGGGTCATCTGCCAGTCATGATCAATGTACCTATGAAGTTTCATGTACCTAGGCCTAAGCGTTCTTGACTTATCATCCGGAAACCATCTGGTGGATGGACCGACCGACAGACTGACCGACATGTGCAAAACAATATACCCCCTCTTCTTCGAAGGGGGTCATAAAAATATGCATAAACATTAGAAATTGTTCACAATCTTAACTGGGATCACAACAGCTTACCAAAAGACATTAATAAAAAACAATATTTAATCACAAACATAATACAATACAGTATCAAACTCGACCTTAATCATTTATAACATACATGTTCACAGATTTCGGCATGTTTTGAAGTTTGAGTTTAAATGCTTTAAATCGATAAATGTAAACAACAGGACTAAAGCGCTACAGTATAAAACAAGAATGAATTTAAAGAAAGAAAAAAAAAGTTAACCCCACCTGGGATCGAACCACTGACAATTGTATTATGCACTAACTCTGTCATTTCTAATGATACGTATAACAAAAATATTGAGTGGTGATAATAGCATCATCAGTGTTGCTATAAATATATCCTCGGTAAAATAAACTGCCGCAACACCAGATAATGTAGAAAGTGTCCTCACAGGGTCGACAATTTCCGCTTTAATGATATTTTTCGTTTCAACAAAGTCTCTTCCAAGCAAAATTCAAGTTAAGGCGGAATGTGTCGTCCCTCATGAGCCTGTGTGGACTGCACAGGCTAATCTGGGATGTTACTTTACGCATATGCATTAAACCCCCTTTTCACAAAGCAAGGCCCATTTTTATATTTGTTGGACATTAATTTTTGTTGATTTCCTTAGTTGACCTATCCACGAATTGAAAACAAATACATCATAGAAGGACCGACACAAATTCCCCATGATCTAGTCCAAAATCATAAATCCCTGACTGCATGCTCCATGAACAATAAAGAATTTCATTCCAACAAATATAAATGATTTACATTCACAGTATGTAATTGTAAAGGAAGAAAAATAGATTATTCACTTCTTTGGCCAATAATTTTGATATTGAAATATGAGGAAATTGGCTGACAGGAAGAAAAAATCCAAATGTGCCCTGTTAATTAAATGTTTTCTTCTTTAGGTTGTCTATTTTAACCCTTTCCCTCTCAGAAGCAAAGTGAAAATATCTTTTGCAACCAGGATAAAACCAGAACAGCCCAGAGGTAAGTTTTAGTAACTCACAGTCTGTTCGGATTTTATGCTGTTTGCTGCTAATCAGTAACTAAGGGTTGGAAATGAAACCTTTAAAACTTGGATCTAGTAACAAAGGACTTTAAAATTGAACTTACTGAGGGATAACAAATACGTAACAATATATTTTTAAGTGGTAAAGAGTTAAACAGTTTTTCAGTTATATAACAATAGCAGTATACCCTGCTCTTACTTTTCATGGGTGAGCTGGTTTACCACAACTAATTGCCCACACTTGTTCCAGTAACAGACAGGTGCCCTTCTTGAATGAGAGATAGGAGGTGAATGGTGATAGAAATAATTTCATGACCAATTAGTGCATTACCAAATGAGCTAGCCAAGCTGTATTATAGGAACTGCATTCTGGGTAAACTTTGTTTAATGCCTGTGCATTAAGTTTCTGTAGGGCTAATAAGGAGCCGCACTGTCAGCTTTAATGGTATTTTTTTCTTTTTAAGACTTTTATTTTACGAAAGTCCAGTCTAGGCAGACTGCACAGGCTAGCCTGGGATAACACTTCATGCACATGCATTAAGACCAGTTTTCCCAGAATTAGGTTCAATTAGACTACTAGATCTCAGATTCTTCAGTAATCCCATGATACCCACCTTCCTCGGGCACATCACTGCTACACATTTCCCCCTCGCAGTTCGAACACAACCCCAGCAGCCGATTTTCTTCCGCTAGAGTCACCGACAGAAAGATATTTGCATCCTGTAACAAACCAACAAAATTCTGATTTTTGATACCTACTGCTCCTTGTAAAGACATTACATTTAAGAACCAATCTATCTTTAAACTATCAAAACAGCGATGCAATTAAGTCTCTATTCTGATCACAGCATGATGCAACAAAATGGTGATGCGATAAAATCAAATATAGCTCCAGCGATTATTTACCTTCTTTATTAAGCACCGGAAAACGGCACTTTCCCAATTAGGGAAATACTACAAATTTTCCAATTGATGTAAAAACAATCCCAACTAGAGCTTTGTCACAGACGTGACGAATACCTCCACATGCCGCATTGACACATAATATTTTGCACATCATCTTCACAAAAACAGCTGACACCATGCTCAATTTTTAAAACGCACTAAGTGACCCCTTGACCTAGTTTTTGACCCAGAAAGGCCCATGCTCTAACTTGGCTTTAAGATCATCTCCATAAAACTTCTGACCAAGTTTGGTGAAGATCGGATGTAAACTACTTGAATTAGAGAGCGGACACCATGCTGAATGTTAAAAAAACCCACTTAGTGACCCCGTGACCTAGTTTTAGGCCCTGAATGGCCCATGTTCAAACTTGTCCTAGAGATCATTTAGATAGGATTGGATGAAAACTACTTGAATTAGAGAGCGGACAACATGGTGAGGTTTAAAATGCACTAAGATACCCCGTGACCTAGTTTTTGACCCGGCATAACCCATATTCAAACTTGACCTAGACATCCTCTAGATACAACTTCTGACCAAGTTTGGTGAAGATTGGATGAAAACTACTTGAATTAGAGAGCGGACAACATTGTGATGTTTAAAACTCACTAAGTGACCCCGTGACCTTGTTTTTGACCCGGCATGACCCATATTCAAACTTGCCCTAGACATTATCAAGATACAACTTCTGACCAATTTTTGGTGAAGATTGGATAAAAACTACTTGAATTAGAGAGCGGTCAACATGGTGAGGTTTAAAACACACTAAGTGACCCCGTGACCTAGTTTTTGACCCGGCATGGCTCACGTTCGAACTTGGCCTAGACATCATGTAGATACAACTTCTGACCAAGTTTGGTGAAGATCGGATGAAAACTACTTGAATTAGAGAGCGGACACTTAATACGGACTGACAGACAAGTTCACTCCTTTATACCCCCTAAACTTGTTTGTGGGGGTATAATTAAAGGTTTAGAAAGACTTTTGTCAAGCAATATAAGTCCCCTACCGGCTCCACCATTGTCAGAAATTCCAGATTTTTTAAATATATATTTGTTGCCATAGCAACTATTTTTTTTTATTTAGGAACAAAATGAAATGACGTGCATAATGTCCATATTGCCATCTATCCATGTTTCAAGTTTCATGATTTTTTTTTTTTAAACTTTAAAAGTTATTGCAGGATCTAGAAAACCACCATTTTCAGCTGTATTTCTAGTCTATTTGTTGCCATAGCAACCAGAATTTTTAACGTCGGAACGAAATGAAATGACGTGCATAATGTCCATATTGCCATCTATCTATGTTTGAAGTTACATGAAATAATATTAAGAACTTAAAGTTATCGCAGGATCTAGAAAACCACCATTTTCAGCAGTATGTCTAGTCTGTTTGTTGCCATAGCAACCAAAATTTTTTACGTTGGAACGAAATGAAATGAAGTGCATAATGTCCATATTGCCATCTATCCATGTTTCAAGTTTCATGAAAAAAGATTAAGAACTTTAAAAGTTATCGCAGGATCCAGAAAAACCACCATTTTCAGCAGTACTTCTAGTCTATTTGTTGCCATAGCAACCAGAATTTTTGACGTAGGAACGAACTGAAATGACGTGCATAATATCCATATTGCCATCTATCCATGTTCCAAGTTTTATGAAAATATATTAAGAACTTTTTAAGTTATCGCAGGATCCAGAAAAGTGTGACGGACGGACTGAGACAAAACCATAAGTCCCCTCCGATGAAACCGGTAGGGAACTAAAAAAAGCAATATTTAGTTTGTTTCCCATATGCAGCTCTATGGCTTGAACCTAATTAGATATAATATTGACAACTTAACAACACTTACAAATCAAGTTATCAATTTTATAGAATTTGACAGCAAAAAGTCATATACACCAATTTCCCATTATGACGACTTCACAGCGTGAATTTTCCCATTTTCAGAGGTTTCCGCGCACGTTTTGTTCCCAATTTGGCTAGTACCTGTACTTTTCCCAATTGGGCAAAAAAAATTGCTGAGCTCTAAGAGACCTCCATTCATAAAGCTCAACAGAAAAAAACTGTTAAATATCTTTCAATAAGATCTCATTAGCTTTTGACATCATGGATGTATGCAACACATTATACAATACGGCAATTATATCCTGTTATTGAGTTGATGATGGAAGAAGAAATGGTACTCACTAAGATATAGTTGCTAGATGGATTCTTACTGTCACTGCACTGTGTGATACAGGGTAGATGAGCTACCTATTATTATATTTCTGTCCCTGTATCGTACTCTACAGGGTCAGTAAGAAGTCATGACACTAATATTATAACATAATGAAGAATAACAATTCTACCAAATTTCACACATAAAGATTATTTATAAAGAAAACGTCTGAAAAGTTCACAACAGTACAGCAAAAGATTTTCACTTTCTTTGTTTACTGCAATAAAAAGCAATATCCTAAAGTGTAAAACAAACTTAACATTAAACACAGCACTTCATAGTGCGATAGACCTATTTTAAATAATCCATACCTTCTCTGGGTTTCCAGTTGACACAAAATTCTCAATCAGTTCAATATGTCCATTGCCTTCTATCGTTACATCTTCGCTCATGGATAGCGATCCACTGGAATCGTCCCTACCATTTAAACAACCCTCATTTGACCCATTCACAGGGGTCAATGTCTCTACACCAGTGTCCCCGAAAATCTCCTTGCGAGGCGACAGAACCTCACTCTTCAAGGGCAGGTAATTCGTTGGACGAGAGATATTCGGGATCTTTCCGATGGGCATTTCAACGGGCGACTGCGGGGTCGTCGAATCAGACCTACTCGACCGCAGGGACAGAGTACTCGAGTAGGGCGACCGTTTTTCTATTCCTCTGTACGCCGAGTATTTCAAGTAGTGACCATACCCACTGACCGCACTGCTGATACGAAGATACGATGGCGTTCTTGTGACGGTGTCAAATGGGAACGCTTCGGAGAAATCGTCAACAACTGTCATTGGTGGTGAACTTGGACTTTTCTCAATACGTCGTTTGTACTCGTCACGTTTCTGTGGACTGTTTACTGGCGTGACAGTCGAGGCTTGGATAAGAGACTCAGTGTTATTTGGTGTCTCTGATTTGCCGTCTGCCGAAACATGGCCATCTCCCACCCTCTCCGAATCTGGTGACAACGGGCTGAGTAGTGTAGATTCATTTGCTGTAAATGCAAAGGAAATAAGAACATCAATTTCATATTTGCAAATGTGTACAAAATACAACAGAAATTGCACATTTGCTTTCTGACAAAGTGTTTAAAATGCACCTAAATTGCTTTCATGTTTGGTTTGACTTGAAGAAAATATATTCTGTGTTTTTTTCATCTACGAAAAACATAGAATAGAATGATTAAGTTATATCATTATTAAGTCAAGGGTAACTAATCTGGATCTTAACACATAAAAGCTCTTGTACTTGGTATCTGCATAAAACTATTGTGACATGACATTTTTATCAAGAGCACCACGGGTGCCACGCTCGGCTACGGGTGCAGTTTTGAATAAATGAAAGCTTGTCAGATATTTTGTTTGTAAGGTCACAGTGACCTTGACCTTTGACCTAGTGACCCAAAAATGGGTGTGGCGTGTAGAACTCATCAAGGTGCATCTACATATAAAGATTAAAAGTTGTAGGTGGAAGCAATTTGATTTTTGAGCCAATGTTCAAAACCTTAACAAAATGTTACAGTTTAAGCACGATGCGGACGTCGGACAACACGTTGAGCTGGCTATGACAATACCTCGGGTTTTCTCTGAAAACGCCGAGCTAATAAAAGTGTATAAATATTACAGCGAAATTTGAATTGGTTAATTATCCAACATACACAGATTCAGCACAATACCTCTAACTAATATGCCATAATCTTGCCATGAAAACATGTACAATCTTGTAATTTTCCATTAATAAACAGTTTAATCGAAGAAGAAATCTTATTCAAGTATGCAATTACTTGTACATGCTTTTACAATTAAGAACAGGACGTCTTTAAAGACAGTTGTTTTTAGAAAATAGTCCAATTTACAACTTGGATAGAGTCCAACATGATGCATCATATTGGCTGCATTCTGTTGTGGAATTAAAACCATTGAATTACAGAAAGAAAACAGCTGCATAACACAAGGAGGTGAATCACCAACATGAGCATCACATAGTAAAAGATACTTCATCTTTCACAATGCTCTAAGGTATATGCAAGGTAGAAGGATTGATATCTGGAAATGTTTAAACGTTGTGAGGTACAAGGCACACACACACACACACACACACACACACACACACAGTAGAATGCTATTTAGTCAACTGAACACATACAGACAGAGGTATCCATAGTCCTTTGTAAAGGAAATAAAAATATGAAACAACGACATGGTGGTAATAATTACCAACAAGAGCATCACATAGCGGGTGCCAATGCTCGGCTGCGGGTGCAGTTTTAATTTTTGTTTAGACGTCACAGTGACCTTGACCTTTGATCTAGTGACCCAAAATGGGAGTGGCATGTAGAACTCATTAATGTGGAGCTACATATGAAATTTCAAAGTTGAAGGTGGAAGCACTTTGATTTTAGAGCAAGTTTTAAGGTTTTAACTCAATGCGGACGAGCTGGCTATGACAATACCTCGGGTTTTCTTCGAAAACAGCAGAGCTAAAAATGTCTTGAAGACCAAGTCAGCTCATAAGGCCAAATTATCAAGGTTTATGAGCACACGTATTATAATAATCAGACCCATCTCCGACGCGCCTTTGGTGGTTGTTATGAATAATGCAATTTATCTTTCGATAATTGGGTTTTGCACATCGAAACAGTTTTCATTTTTTTATTCAATCAGTTCACAAAATTATCATTCATAATTCATATCCTAACTTACCATCTCTTCAGAGACCACAACTGGTTGAACACACTTAGAAGGGTTCAAACCCACAGCATTTGGTAATTGCTGTAAAAAGTGCAGTACAAAGATGTAATATACAATTTACTGATCAGACATTGTGAGGTACAAGGCACACATACACACACACTAGAAACACAATACATACATATAGAGGTATTCACCAAAATGTACACTTTATTTAAGTTGGTAGTTACAATACATACATATAGAGGTATTCACCAAAATGTACACTTTATGTAAGTTGGTAGTTGTGACAAACAAATCTCCACAACAATCCAATGAGAGCTGATCATTTGATACAATACCAGCTTTACCCCTTACGCTCGTCCTTTCTGCTCTGTACTTGTAACCAGATGTGCGTGAAGATGTGTACTTTTCTAACAGTGCATTGGAACTTACAGGTTCAGAGAAAGCTTCTGCATCACCTCCACCTTCATTACCTGTATTAAACAAGGCTATTGTCAAGCAATATGGTACCCTACCAGCTCTACCATTGTCAGAAATTCCACCATTTTCAGATTTTTTTTTGTTGCCACAATTTTGACATAGGAACAAAATGAAATGCCATGCATAATGTCCATACTGCCATCTATCCATGTTCCAAGTTTCATGAAAAAATATTAAGAACTTTTAGAGCAATCACAGGATCCAGAAAACCACCATTTTCAGCAGTATTTCTAGTCTATTTGTTGCCATAGCAACCAGAATTTTTGACGTGGAAACAACATGAAATGACGTGCATAATGTCCATATTGCCATCTATCCATGTTCCAAGTTTCATGACAAAATATTAAGAACTTTTACAGTTATTGCAGGATCCAGAAAAGTGTGACGGACGGATTGACAGACGGAGCGCAAACCATAAGTCCCCTCCGGTGAAACCAGTAGGAAACAATAGAGCATTCTCCTGTCACTTGTGACAAGCATTTAATTTTGACATTTTATGTTGTCTTTACCTCTTGCATTGCTTCCACTGATATACAAAAACGCTATTGACATTAATGCTGTATCAGGGAATACCAGAAGTGCTATAACACTACCATCTTAAGTCAGCATATACTCTATATTTTTACATGATTTACTGTATTCAGTGGGACTCGAACCCACAGCAGCCAGACACCTTGGTTAACAAACAAAATGCATTAAAATATATGGAAGGTATAAGGATTGATATCTGGAAATTTTAAAACCCTGTGAGGTACAAGTAACGCACACACAGTAAAATGCTATTTACTCAACTGAACACATACAGACAGAGGTATCCATAGTCTATTGTAAAGGAAACACAAATGTCGTGAATGCCACGATTTTGTATATACGCAGCATTGATATTGTTATGTAACTTTGCTCCGTCTTTGACCTAGTTATTGTAGCGGGAAAATTGTACTATGTTATATTGCTCCGCCAGACTCCGTCAGGCACTTATCATGTAATTCATGCCTATCTTGCTTTTCATGAGATGTTAGTGAGTTGGCGGGAAATTATTGTATAAATACCACGCCATGTGCTTGGACAGATTAGAATTAGAAAAAGCATTAAAGAAAAAGGATTGTGTGTTAAAGTTTACCTAGACAAGTTGGATTTATTATATTAAAATAGTGTAAAATAAGAAAAGTGAATTTATGCAAAAGATAAGTGATTTGTTGAGAATCAATAACTGGAAATTAAAAGTGATTGAAAGTTGAACCAGTGTCTTGTGTTTACTTATTTAAAGGTCAATGTGGCTAAAGTAAAGAAAGTTCACCACATTGAATGGTCCCGCGAACCGGATATTTTGATTCTCGTGCTGTAAGAAAAGAAAGCGTTTAAAACGTCTTTATTGGACTGAAAGAAAAGGTGTTTTGGACTTTTTGTGTTTCAATAAAAAGGATAGTTGGATTGTTGATTTCCTCAATAGAGTAAGTGTAACTTGATTATTATTTTCATTATATAAAGAAACATGGCTTCTCTTCCATACGTGAAAGGTGTAAGAACTCGCTACAGAAATACACTTACAGAGAAAATTAATTATTGTGCGGAGATTATCAGTTCTAATTTGGATGAAAGTGACATTGAAAGATTAATCACAAATTCAGAGAAGTGTATCAAAATGTTGAAAATGTATGGCGATAAATTAGAACTTCAGTCTGAAAAGCTTGCTTGTGCTATGGCAGAGGCCCAGCCTGAAAACTCCAAAGAATTGGAACGAGTTGCAGATGAGGATATGAAGTTGTGTTCTGAAGCTTCAGACAGTGTTATGGAATTAGAAGCATTTGTTGAAAAAATGGTGATTCTCAAGAAAAAATCAGATACTGATCAGGCAGACGGAAAACTTACTCCTTCGGAAAATGAGAGGTTAGTGACTGTGCAAGAACAAATGAAAGATATGATGAATATTCAAATAAACCATCAACAAGAATTCATGGCGTATGTGGAGAAACGAGATAAAGAGAAACGGACTGAATCTTCAGTTAAACTTCCTAAACTGGATTTGAATATGTTTTATGGAAATAAATTACACTGGTGCGAATTCTGGGACGCCTTTGATTGTACCATCCATAGAAACGAAAAGCTATCGGACATAGAAAAGTTCAGTTATCTACAGAGTAAAATTGGCGGTGACGCAAAGCGTGCTATTGCTGGCCTAGCGCGATCAGGAGCAAACTACAAGGTTGCTGTGAAACTGTTACAAGAACGATTTGGGAAAACACAGGAAATCATTGATATTCATTACAAGGAAATGTTGAGTATCCAAGCACCTTCTTATAAAGTGGAGAGTTTGAGATCATTCATGGATACTATTGAAAAGCATCTTCGAAGTCTGGAAGTGTTAGGTGAAAATGTGAACCAGCTTTTGTTCGTTTCAATGATAACAACAAAGATTCCAGAAGGTGTGCTCCGTCAACTTGAAATAAGCAAGGGAGCTGATGTTGAATGGGATGTCAAATCTCTTCGAACACATTTGAGAAATTACATATGTGCTTGTGAAAAATCTAACAAAAATATCCAGGAAAACTATGTTTCAAAGGAACGTGAATTCAATATTCAAAGGTCAGGAAGTAGAAGCAATATACCATTGAACACTCCCAGAGCAGCTTATGGAAACTCACAAACCATAATCAATCCTCGAAGCTCATCATCATTCGTTACAAACGACAAAGAAGCACGCGTTTATACCCAAAGCAGACAGCTTACACCATCGTGTCATTTTTGTGATAATTCACATTGGAGTGACGAGTGTCCGCAGTATAAGACACTTCATGAAAGAAAACAAAAGATCAAAGGACATTGTTATAGGTGTCTGAAAAGTGGACATGTTGCAACCGAATGCAAATCAAATAAGGCGTATGTCTACTGTAATGTGTATAATAGACATCACAGAAGTTTGTGTCCAAAAAGATTTGGTGATAAAAGTGTGAAGGAACAAGCTCATGTTCAATTTGATGAAGATATAAGTGAAGGACCAAATGGGGACACAAAGCAAGAAGGTATGATGGTTTCACACGGAGAGACAGTTTTCATGCAAACTGCAAATACTGAAGTTCAAAATCCGGAAACAAATTCTTCAGTAAGAACAAGGATTCTCCTAGACTGTGGTTCACAACGTACCTACATCACAAAAGATTTAGCAGATAGTCTTGGTCTAAAGTGCGAAGGAACGGAGGAATTGAAAGTGTTCACATTTGGTGGAAGTCAAGCTAAGACAATAAAGACAGATATGACTTCATTAAATCTGAAGTTGAAAAGTGGCAAATACATGAGAATAAGTGCAAATATTGTGCCAGTTATCAGTGGTAATGTGCAAAGGAAGACGCTAGAACCATCCCTCCAAGATTGTTTCAGTCAACTTGTGGAAACATTAGATCTAGCCGATACTCTACCAAATGAAACAGAATCGTCTGCTATTGACATATTGATCGGGAATGATTATTACCTTGATATAGTGCATTCACAAAAAATGGAAGTGTCAGAAGGATTATACCTTCTTAATTCAAAGCTGGGATGGATTTTGAGCGGAAGAACTAAAAGTGCAAGTGAAAGTGACAAGGAGGAAAACTTGCTGATTCTTACATTTGGGAGTCAGCTTTATAACACAAGTGTACTCCAAACAGTTGATAGTGTTGTTCAGACTAAAGTGGACTTAGAGGACTTTTGGAACCTTGAATCCATTGGAGTGAAAAATGAAAATGAAGAAGTGCTGGCAGATGAAATTGTGATGAACAAATTCAAAGATGAAGTTATATTTGAAGATGGAAGGTATCAAGTGACTTGGCCTTGGAAGGACGAAGATTCCGACTTACCAAGCAATAAACAACTGGCATTTGGTAGACTTAAATCATGTCTTAAGAAGTTGCGAAACAAGCCGGAGTTGTTAAACAAGTATAATTCTATCATTCAGGAGCAACTAGTAAAAGGGATCATTGAAAAAGTGCCTGAAAATAAATCAAGTGAACGCATTCATTACATACCGCATCATGGTGTTGTGACTCCAGATAAGACTACAACAAAACTCAGGATCGTATATGATGCCTCAGCAAAAGTGTCAAAGGAAAGTACAAGTTTGAACGAATGTCTTTATAGAGGACCGGTTTTGCTCCAAGACTTGTGCGGTCTTCTCATGAGATTCCGTTTGCACAAAGTAGCCTTAGTTTCAGACATTGAGAAGGCATTTTTGCAGATTGGTCTGCAGCCATCTGAACGCGATGTGACACGATTCTTCTGGGTTAATGATATAAAGGACCCAAGTGTTGGATATGACAACTTGGAAGAGTACAGATTCTGTCGTGTTCCTTTTGGGATAGTTTCCAGTCCATTCTTATTGGGAGCAACAGTGGAAACACACCTTGACTCATATGGAACACCTATTGCGGAGCAATTAAAACGTGATATTTATGTAGATAATATCATTACTGGAGCAAGCAGTGACAAAAAAGGCATCGAGATCTACCAAAAAGCAAAGTGTATGTTCAATGAAGCATCGATGAATTTAAGGGAATGGTTATCTAATAGTGATCTGGTGAATGAAAGTATACCATCTCCTGACAGAGCGGTGTTAAAAGAAACACATGTTTTAGGTCATACATGGAATCATAAGACTGATACCTTGTCGTTACAGAAAATCAAAGAGACAGATGTACCAATAACAAAGAGGAATGTTCTTAAGACAGTCGCTTCTGTTTTTGATCCAATGGGATTGTTCTCACCTGTTCTATTGCGAGGAAAGCTTCTCATTCAAGAATTGTGGAAAAGAGGTGTAGAGTGGGATGAGGAGATTGAAGATATTGTGATTGAGAATCAATGGAAAGAGCTCAAAAAGGATCTTGAGAACATAAGTGACTACAAAGTTGAAAGAAATTTATCAGTTGATTACAAAGATGTTATATACAGATTGCTGTGTTTCTGTGATGCATCAAAACGCTCATATTCGGCAGCAGTTTACCTTCACCAGGAAAGTGCAAATTCATCCAAGTTGGATTTAGTGTTTGCGAAAACACGCCTTGCTCCTGTAAAAGAAATGACAATACCAAGGTTGGAGCTAATGGCTGTGTTAATTGGAGTCAAATATTTACAATTCGTGAAGAGTCAATTAAAGCTGCATATTGTGGAAGAATATTTGTGGAGTGACTCCCAGGTTGCAATTGCATGGATAAACAGTGACAAAAGTTTGCCTGTATTTGTGAAAAATAGAGTGGAGGAGAGTAAAAAGCATGGGCATGTACATATTAGATACATAAATACGAAAGCAAATCCTGCTGATGTTGCTACTCGGGGATCAAGTACGAAAGATTTAAGTGAGAACAAACTGTGGTGGAAAGGACCTACGTTGTTCAGTGAAAATTCAGGCGAATGGAATCTTGAGTGTGAATTAGGAATATGTGATTTATCAAACGCTGAACAAAGAAGCAACAGTGAGTCATGCGTATTGACGGAAGTCAGTGTTGTTATTGTAGAAGACGATCCACCATTTGGAATGGATATCGAGAGATTTTCTTCCTTAGGAAAGCTGTTGAAGGTTACGGCACTTGTGTTATTATTCATACGAAAACTTAGGAAAATTCGGTGCAAAAGTAGACGAATTAAAAGTGGAGATATTCAAGAAGCTGAAAGCATGTGGATACGTTACATACAAAGAAAACATTACCACAAGGATTATATTGCTATACTTGCAAAGAAATCAACTCAGTTACAGAAGCAACTGGGATTGTATATTGATGATAATGGGATGATTCGGTGCAGAGGGAGACTTGACAATTCGTGTATGGTTGAAGGGGCGAGACGCCCGATGATTCTACCACACAGTGAACGTTTTACTAAGTTAGTTATAGAACAAAATCACAAAGAGTGTTTGCATTCAGGAGTTTCCCAAACTTTAGCCAAAACGAGACAGAAATTTTGGATAATACATGGTCGATCTGCAGTGAAAACAACTTTAAGATCATGTAAAGTATGCACTCGCTTTGAGGGAGGTCCTTACAGGATGCCTCCGATGCCAGATCTCCCGAGTACAAGGGTGAACGAATATCCAGCATTCTCGAAAACAGGACTCGATTATCTTGGTCCACTACAGATAAAGACCAGTGAAGGATTCAAAAAAGTTTGGATATGTTTGTTTACGTGCATGACACCACGTGCTATTCACTTAGAGGTTATTCAGGATATGACTTCGGAGGAGTTTCTTCTTGGATTTAGACGGTTTGTGTCACAACGTGGTGTACCCTCAGAAGTGTTGAGTGATAACGCAGCTCAATTTAAACTTTCAAAACAAGTTATCGAAGATGTTTGGAATAATGTGGTTCAAAGTGTAGATGTTCATTCGTATGTGTCAACAAATGGAATAAACTGGAAATTCATTGTGGAACTTGCACCATGGATGGGTGGTTTTTATGAAAGACTAGTGGGAGTTGTGAAACGTTCAATGCGCAAGTCAATTGGTAGACGATTGTTAACAATGATTCAGTTACAAACTCTCATCAAGGAAGTTGAATCAACAGTGAATTCTCGACCATTAGTGTATGTGGAAGATGACGTAAATTCAAATATTCCCCTCTCTCCAAACCATTTTTTGACTCTAAACCCAATCACTGGAATTCCAGAACTGGATTCAGTATGTCAGGATGAGGATTACAACCCAAGTGAAAGTTCGAAAAATAAATTGTTGAAAATATGGAAGAAAGGACAAAAGACGTTAAATGAGTTCTGGCGGATTTGGCGTGAGGAATACCTTACTAGCTTGAGAGAACGTTACCAAACACAACTGAAATCAGGAAAAGTGTTTTCCAAGTCTAGCCCAAGTGAAGGTGACATTGTTCAGATCAAAGATAATGTGGCTAGAGGGAGCTGGAAACTTGGTCGAGTCGTCAAACTGGTGAAAAGCAGGGACGGTAGTGTTCGATCAGCGAAAGTGAAACTGCCGTCAAAGACTGTTATTGGAAGACCGTTGAACCTGTTGTACCCGTTGGAATGCAGTGGTTCTAAGAACAAATCGAGCGACGACAACAACATTATTCCGGATGAACCAGACAATGCCATTCAAAGACCACGATCTCAAAGACAATCAGCAAAATATGCTACAACTGAAATCAAGAAACTCTTTGACAATGAAAATAGAAAGAAACACTAGTGAAATGTGATTAATTTTCAATATTGAATAGGTCTTTCATGAGACGATTTATGTTAAAATACGTAGTAAAAGGTAAAGAAGAAATGGACTTGCATAAAATGTAATATTGTGTATATTTAATGAAAGTATCATTTTACATTTGTTTAAAATATGTGTTCATTTTGTCGGCGGGAATGTCGTGAATGCCACGATTTTGTATATACGCAGCATTGATATTGTTATGTAACTTTGCTCCGTCTTTGACCTAGTTATTGTAGCGGGAAAATTGTACTATGTTATATTGCTCCGCCAGACTCCGTCAGGCACTTATCATGTAATTCATGCCTATCTTGCTTTTCATGAGATGTTAGTGAGTTGGCGGGAAATTATTGTATAAATACCACGCCATGTGCTTGGACAGATTAGAATTAGAAAAAGCATTAAAGAAAAAGGATTGTGTGTTAAAGTTTACCTAGACAAGTTGGATTTATTATATTAAAATAGTGTAAAATAAGAAAAGTGAATTTATGCAAAAGATAAGTGATTTGTTGAGAATCAATAACTGGAAATTAAAAGTGATTGAAAGTTGAACCAGTGTCTTGTGTTTACTTATTTAAAGGTCAATGTGGCTAAAGTAAAGAAAGTTCACCACAACAAATATCAAACAACAACATTGAGGTAATACTGACCAACAAGAGTGCAACACTGTCACAACATACGCCTGTTTGAAGGATTTGGAAAACCATGCTAAATGCTTGAAATGAAACCTCCTGTCCTAGTTTTTGACCTGATATGACCCATATTTGAACTTGACCTAGATATAATTTGGACACAACTTCTGACCAAATTTGGTGAAGATCTGATGAAAACTACTTCAATTAGGGAGCAGACACCATGATAAATCCTTGAAATGCACTAAGTGACCCCGTGACCTAGTTTGTGACCTGGCATGACCCATATTCGAACTTGACCTAGATATTGTTTAGATACAACTTGTGACCAAATTTGGTGAATATCAGATGAAAACTTCTTCAATTAGAGAGCAGACACCATGCTAAAAGCATGAAATGCACTAAGTGACCCCATGACCTGGTTTCTAACCCTGCATGACCCAAAAATTTCAACTTGACCTAGCTATCATTTAGACACAACTTCCGACCAAATTTGATGAAGATCGGAGGAAAACTACTTCAATTAGAGAGCGGACACCATGCTTAATCCATGAAATGCATTAAGTGACCTAGTGGCCTAGTTTTTTACCTGGCATGACCCATATTCAAACTTGACCTAGATATTGTCTAGATACAACTTCTGACAAAGTTTGGTGAAGATCGGATGAAAACTATTTGAATAAGAGAGCGGACACTGGTGTAGACGCCACCGCCGCTGCCCGCCCGCCGCCTGACAAGGGTGAAACTATAATACAACCTGTTTTGAAAAGCACAGGCGTATAACAATGTCTTGAAGGCCAAGTCAGCTCATAAGGCCTTATAATCATGGTCTATGAGCACACGTATTATATAAATCAGACCCATCACTGACGCACCTTTGGTGGTTGTTATGAATAATGCATTTTAGCTTTCATTAATTGGGTTTTGCACATCAAAACAGTTTTCATTTCTTTTGATCAAGCAGTTCACAAAATTATCATTCATAAGTCATATCCTAACTAACCATATCTTCAGAGGCCAACGACTGGTTGAACACACTCAGAAGGGTTCAAACCCACAGCATTTAGTTATTGCTGTCAAAAGTGCAGTACAATGATGTAATATATACAATTTACTGAACAGACATTGTGAGGTACGAGGCACACACACAAGAAACACAGTACATACATATAGAGGTATTCACCATTCATACAATGACAGACAGACAGGCCAAAATCAATATATCCCCGATCATTCGATCCGGGGGCATAAAAATACACATTGTACGGTAATCAGACAAATTTTATTCACAGAATCCTGCTAATGTATGAAGATACTCCCTATCTGACTATGAATACCATGGATGTGCTGTGGCTCCTCCTCCAGATGCAAAGTTTCCAGTTTGGGTTCCTCGTTGTGGACCACCGTGTCATAGGGGAACACATCCTCTTTCACATCATCCACTTCCTCGGGCTCAGACTTGGGACTGGATGGTGTCTCCACCTGCTCCTCTTCAAGAAGACCCGTGCCATTGCTGCAATAACAGGAGATTTATATCAATATGATAAATTCTGAAAGTGGAAATACTTATGCCAGTCCTGCCCAATACATGTAAGTGGCAGAAAGAATTAAAGGATATATTGTAAAATAATAGTGTTCTATCTAGGCCTTTTTTAAGATTATGAACAAAATAAAAAGAACTAACATAGTTCCTTTTTTGACATAAACTTTATATAAGATATAACTTCAAATGAAATGTTCAGACTAGCATAACAACATAACAAATGACACCATGAGATTGTTACTTTTTTGTTGTATATTCTGGCTTTATCTTTGTTGGAAAATTGTATAAATTCCATCTAAATAATATTTGCAGAAAAGTCATAAATATATGCACATTTTGCTTTATAAAAACATGTATGTTATTACCTCAGATGAGCATGGTTGTCATAGAACTGTTGGGTATCCTGGATAAGCTCAGTCTGGGCACCACCATCCAATATCTCACCCTCAGAATCTTCAAGAAATATGTACACGTGTCAGGGCAATCAAAGAAATTACCAAGCTTGAAGACTAGAGAATGTGACATAACTAGGAAGAAAACCATCAATTGTAATGTGAAATAGGGAATTTTCTGGAACTGTGTAAAATACTAAAACATATATTTATTCATTAATGATTATTATTTTACATCCATGTATACATATATTTTTATAATACATATTTTAAATGCATCCAATTCGGTTTCTTGAATGTAAGTGATGATAAACATTACATGGCCAATCTTTTGTCTGATTTTGTGCAATTTTTTTCCAGTTAAACCTAAAAAAGAAAATAGTCAACTAATGAAATGGGCTGTCAGTTGTAGTGGCAGCCATTGTATGAATCGTTAAAAAACACTTTACTGCTTCAGGTCACTGTGACCTTGACCTTTGAACTAGTGACCTGAAAATCAATAGGGGTCATCTGCCAGTCAAAATCAATGTACATATGAAGTTTCATGAACCTAGGCATAAGTGTTCTTGAGTTATCATCCGGAAACCATATTACTGTCAGGGCCCTCAATCTATCAAATCTGCCGCCGAATTTCGGCGGCAGTCCCCCACCTGAAAAGTATTCTTTTTTCCCCTTTTGGGGGGAAAAATTCCCCCTAAAAAAATAGAAAGATGTGTCTCATGATTATTATATCTCAATTCTATTTCAATTTAATCTTTCAAACATACTTTATTATGAAAAATGCAATGAATATAGTGCAAACATGTACAAATGTAATAATGAGAGAGTAAGTAAAAAAAATCCCCAAAAAAGGGACACGCCCCGAAAATTCCCCCTCCTAAGGGCTGCGGACCCCTTCCCTCAAAGTATATGTAGTGTGAGGGCCCTGACTATTTCGAGTCACTGTGACCTTGACCTTTGACCTAGTGACCTGAAAATCAATAGGGTTCATCTGCCAGTCATGACCAATGTACCAATGAAGTTTCGTGATCCTAGGCAAAAGCGTTCTTGAGTAATCATCCGGAAACCATTTGGTGGACGGACCTACTGACGGACGGACCGACATGTGCAAAAAATGGAAGTTTGACATTCTATTCCAAGAAATACTTTTACTCATACTATTAGCTTTTGGATAGCAAACTGCCTGATACATCTTGCAGCATGTATCATTGCATATTGAATTTGAGTTTCAAGATATTTGCTCATTAACAGCTATGCAAATAAAGATTTTTGAAAGTATATGTGTAACTTGCAATGACAGTAACAATTTTTTCCAAACTTAAACTGCTGAACATGTAAGCAAACAAGAGCTGTCAGAAGACAGCGCGCTCCTCTATTCGAGTGCTTGATAACGTAAGCCATAATGGGGAAATTGTTCATATTCAATAAGGTCAAGGTAATATAGTCATATTCTAAGTGGAAAAGGACCATAATTCAAACATATTGATCGCTTATGTTTTAAAGAAGTTATACTTTATATATGATTCTGAGTTCAGGTATATTTTCCACAATCTATTGAACATTTGTAAAGACATAAAAAAACTAATATGAGTTTATTTCAAGTTTGAGCAGGATGGTTGGACAGTCCTTCAAAAATTAAATAAATAATTATTGAGTTTTGTTTCCATGTGGCATGTTTAAAAAAAATTCAATTGAGAGGGGGTATAATGTGGGTGTGTGGTCATTTCAGATGATCTTTCAAAAATAAGAAACAAAAGGGAAAAAATATAAAAAAAATTGGGGGCGGGGGGATTCTGGGGTGGGGCGTGGGGGATGGTTTGGGTGGAGTCCATTGCGTTATGTCAGGTAAGTGTTGTTTTGTCAAAGTATGAATCAAATCTGATCATAAATAAAGAAGTTATGGCAATCTAAGCATAATTTATTAATTATGTACCATCATGAATAGTAAGAATGTATTTGAAGTTTGAAAGCAATAGCCTTGATACGTTAGAAGTAAAGTGGATTTAAACACAAAATTTAACAAAATATTCAAAGTTACTAAGACAAAAAAGGGCCATAATTCCGTTAAAATGCCAACCAGAGTTATGCAACTTGCCCTGTACAGTCCCCTTATGATAGTTAGCGAGTGTTCCAAGTCTGAAAGCAATAGCTATGATACTTCTGGAGTAAAAATGGACAAAAACACAAAACTTAACCAAATGTTCAATAAAATAAGTATAAAAGGGGCCATAATTCTGTCAAAATGCCAGTCAGAGTTACATATCTTTGTCTGCACAGTCCCCTTATGATAGTTAGTAAGTGTGGCAAGTATAAAGCAATAGCTTTGATACTTTAGGAATAAAGTGGAACTAAACACAGAACTTAACCAAATTTTCAATTGACTAAGTATAAAAAGGGAACATAATTCTTACAAAATGCTTGATACAGTTGTCTGCTCTTGTTAATAGATTGGGGTCATGTTGGTAAAGAAGTATGCAAAATATGAAAGCAATATGTCAAGGAACATATAAAATATTTGAGGTGGTACGCAAACTTTAACATAGATTTATCAATAATATGAATATTCTAAGTGCAAAAAGGGCCATAATTCTTACAAAATTCTTGTTACAGTTGTCTGCTCGTGTTTATAGATTGGGGTCATGTTGGTAAAGAAGTATGCAAAATATGAAACTAATATGTCAAGGGACATGGAAAATATTTGAGGTGGTACACAAACTTTAACATAGATTTATCAATTATATGCATATTCTAAGTGAAAAAAGGGCATAATTCTTACAAAATGCTTGATACAGCTGTCTGCTGTTGTTTATAGATTAGAGTCATGTTGGCAAAGAAGCATGCAAAATATAAAAGCAATATGTCAAGGGACAATATATTTGAGGTGGTACACAAACTTTAACATTTCAACGCTCACGCTAACGCTGACGCCGGGGTGTGTAGGATAGCTCCACTATATATATTTCATATATAATAGTCAAGCTAATAAAAAAAACCAGCTAAACATGAACACTTACTACATTTTCCTCTCTGTAAAATGAATATAACAACAATCAACACACAAACAACTACAGCTTTGTCACAGAGGTGACGAATACCCCACATGCCGCTTTGACACAGAATATTTTGCATGTTCAAGTTGTCTTCACATAAAACAGCAAACACCATGCTCAATGTTTAAAAAGCACTAAGTGACCCTGTGACCTAGTTTTTGACTAGGTATTGCCCATATTCGAACTTGACCTAGACATCATCTATTTACAACATCTGACCAAGTTTGGTGAAGATTGGATAAAAACAACTTGAATTAGAGAGCGGACACTGCATACAGGCCGACCGACCGACAGACAGACTGACAAGCTCACTCCTATATACCCCCCGAAATTTAGTTTGTGGGGGTATAATAAAGGCTAAACTTAACATGTTTAATTGAATTATGCTTAGTTCATACTATATTGTATGTTTGTTTTGGTTTTAATGCCATAACAGACTTATTTACAGTGAATCATATTAAAGGCCTCGTCACAGGGCTTTGTTTCCTTCTGTGAGAATGGCTGTCTTTCAAAATTTTGGGAAAGTCGCGACTCAAATTTTCACAATTTCAAGAAGTTCGCGACTCAAACTTTCACAATATCAAGAAGTTTGAGACTCTTATTTATACACATTTAAAATGTTTGCGCCTCAATTTTTCACAATTTTGAACAGTTCGCAACCGATGTTTTTCACAAAATGGGGGGTGGGGGGGGGCAAGGCTGCTTCACAAAAACAGGGAAAAAAGCCCTGCGTCAGTCACACAGAATCTACATGGATTTTATTCACCAGCAAACTCCTTTCAATTTTTGTAAGCAACTAGCTGAAACACTACACAACTTAAATCTGTTGTGGGAGTGAATTATATCTTACAATATCTGTTTCAACTCGCCATGTCTGGGATCAAAGACTGAACCTTCAGTTTGTATATCTTAACTTTTTTCAGTTTTTTACAAAATACATATATACATTATGGAGCAGTGAGCCACAAAAGACGCTTTGACTGTTTACCAAAAGTGGAAAAGCGCTCAGTAGTTGACCAGGAGGTTTTAGGTTTGAGCCCTGAACCGCTTAATAATGTCAAAGTTTTCTTTGAATAAGGAAATTAATCTAGATTGCACAGTGGACAGTATTAAAAATTAGTTAACTACCGTTTTTTTTAAATAATCAGCAGCAAATCAATATCTAAATATCCGACTTTCATTATTTTTTAGAAATATGAAGAAAGAATTATTTCATAACTGCAAGTACATATTAAGAAGGTCATCTTCTGATGAAATTGGTGTGTTAGAGCACTTAGACCCATATTTATCCTAACAAGTGCCATTTTAGTTTAATAAATGAATAAATTTGACCTAATTGGATAACTTCCTATTTCTTAACTCCTTAACTCATATATAACTTGAAGACACAACCATCAAGAACAACAACAAACACTTATTATAATGGAAATCCATTATTCAATTTCTGAATCTTATTACCTTACAGGAGAATAATACTATTCACATTTTGTAATTCAGTTTAAATTATTTTAAATGATCCAGGCCTGATGCCTATAACATTACCTTTTTTCTCCACGGATATGGTCCGACTCCATAGTTATACAAAATTTCTTCTCCGCTCTCGATATCTCTGAGGGCTTGAAAAAATAGTTCTGGTTTCCCTTTAGAGTCATCAACCTTGACTTTGAAGTTCGGTTTACAATGGTCATCATTGACCAAACGTCCGAAGGATCCATCGTCAGTTGTAGAATCAATCCTGCAGTCAATTTAACATAAATAACAAAAATTTCTATACACAAAAGTATGATAGACAAACCCAAAATTCAACCCTCACAAAATTTAAGTCAAAGACATGTAACTTGCACTAAATAGTGAATTGATAATTGTCACCAAGTATGATATAAGTTTCAGCTTTGATGTTAAAAAACAATTCCACTGCATGACAATGTCAAGGCCCCTTAAAACTAGAGCTTTGTCACAGACGTGACATATACCCCAATAGTCGCATTGACACAGACTATTTTGCATTGTCTTCACAAAACAAGAGAATCTAATGTATGGAAATTTTTAAGAGTTATTATGCCATTATCATTTATGGCAATTTTGACCTTTGAACTCTTGAATTCTTTTGCATTACACACTGTCCATTGATTGTGAACAAAATTAATGTACAGAGTCATTTTAAAATCTCACAATGAATGACATAGTTATGGCCAAGACAAACTCAAACTCATTTATGGCCATTTTTGACTTTTGAACTCAAAGTGTGACCTTGACCTTGGAGATATTGACGTAATTCTTCCGCGCGACACACCGTCCAATGATGGAGAATACATTTTTCAAATGATTTTTAAATCTCAAAATAAATGATAAAGTTATACCCGGACAAGTATTTGACCTTTGAACTCTAAGTGTGACCTTGATCTTGGAGATATCGACATGACACTGATAATATATGAAACCAATAGATGGTTATAAGGCAACTATACTAACTGATATGTATTATAAGCTCTTGTTGACAATCATATAAATTGGTGTAAATTGAGTTTTATTTGCAAGTTTTTTTTTACCATTATTATCTAAGTCAAAAGGAAGTTTATTCGTAAGTTTAGGGAAATTTAAAACCATTCATAAAGCATATTAAACGTCAACTCAAGAACTCATAACCTTACAAATAATATGCCATATATGTCATTTTCAGAAATTTTCTAGACACAAAAATTACACAGTTTACAGTTACATACCAGTATCTGTTTTCCTTCCATTTAAACTCAAACATGTATTTATCATCGCCCTCTGGCTCTTTTGTACAGAGGTTTCCTTTGTATTTCAGGAAACAGGTGCCTTTGTGAATTTTTGTACTAGTATGTACACATCTTCCTGTGAATAAATATTCAGTTGAAGATACTGAAGTTCTGAGTGTTAGAATGCAAAAATTTAAAATAAATGTCTTTTAATTTTCAAACTTATATTAGCGCTAAAACGTAAAATATAGGTGAGTTGCATTCATGGGTCAGGAGAGACGATGCCAACTCATTTATATTTTCAATACAATTGTGCTAAATTAAAAACTCATGATATGCTTTTGAGTAAATCACATCTTTGGGCACCGGGTATGTTCAACCATTCTGTTACTCTTCATAATTGATCATAATAATGGAGTAAAATGTAATGTTTATGCGTGGGTATGAGACGATGACAAATGACATGACTTTTATCATGTAGATAGCAACCTAATAATGCTCTGTGCTCTAACTATTTCACGCATCTATATGCCAACCGAATGCTGGATACAAAATTATTTTAAAGTAATCAATGAAAATAAGAAAATACTTGAATCAACACATGTGAAATTTCATCTGCGTAATTAATTAGCCAAGTATCAGGTTCTACTTAAGCACACTGTCGGATTTAGGATGTCAACAAGTGCCCATGCAAGCAGGTTAATATACCTTTAACTGTGCTGATTTTGACAAATAAGTCAGCAAGCTGACTTCCGCCCTTTCGTGTTCTTTTTCTTTTACTTACTCTAAGCATCTGAAAAAAAACTTAAGTAACTGTGTACAAGTTGTCAACAGCATGATTGTCAAATAACACAATTTTTCCATGTCAAAAACATCAGTGGGTGGTGTTTTGCCTTGAAATGAGCTTAATATCTTGTGTGTAACTGTAAAAACTAAATCTTTAAGTAAAAGATCATGTACTTTTCTAAGCCTGGCGGCTCTTTGAACAGTTTTATTTGTTTATTTTTCAGATAAATATGTGAAAATTGTTCTGGGATTAAATAATAGTGATAATTTATATTAATTTTATTTGGCAACTTTGCAATTTAAAACAAACTTAAAATACCCTTGTAAAAATAAGATTTACATACGAAAGATTTACCATATGTAAAATAACTCTGCTGCAATGCAGTAACAAAATTAGATTGTATAAAGCTTAACAAAAAATCAGCATTTTTATAACATTTGAAAAATCAAAACTGACTTTATGCACATTTATTGTACTTTGAGTGTTTTTTGCGCTTCCAACGGATTTTCCTTTATGAGATTATTTCACCATCAATTTTGAAACCAATGTTACTAAAAGAACTAACACTTGTTTGGATGGTAAGCCAATCCGTTTCAGACACTTAAAAAGAGGCTTAGAATCAGATTTATTGCACTTACATGTGATACTGTATTTAAAATAGTTGTTCTTGGCATAGGGAATATTAAGTGACTGAGTATTATTTCTCAGTTCCTTAAAATTATCATAATTCTCAGAAGTTTTATAATTTGAATATGAATTTAAAGCTTAATCTCTGGCATTTGCTGGCCGCATCGCGCAGATTTTGGAACGCCGTTATTTGATTGGTTGAAATTGTAAAAAGTTAAAAGGTAAGGTAACAATTGACATTGACAACGGTAAATGGCTGCATTTGACGTTAATCCTTTGCATGCTGGGAAATTTGTCGTCTGCTTAAATGTTGTCTGCTGAATTTCTAAAATTAGCATTTTCTTCGTTTTTTTTCCAAACAATATTATCAGAATAGCAAACAGTTTGGATCCTGATGAGACGCCACGTTCTGTGGCGTCTCATCTGGATCTAAACTGTTTGCAAAGGCCTTTAAAATTCAGTTCCCGCACCGAAAGGGTTAAGAATTATTGTGTGTGAAAACAAGTTGATTTCTTGGCAAATATTTGGAGACCGAGCAAGTTATTGACGTGGATAGTGTTCCTTGGATGTGTTTGATATGAAGACATAGGCAATTTATCGGGGAATGGCTTATTACGTGAAATAAAGGACTCCTCCAGTGTAAACACAAGTGGACAAGCTTAGCTACATCGACCGAATTTTGGACAATGTGACAATTTTGTTCTAATGCGGATTATGTTCGGTAGCTGGCGTATTTCGATAGGTTTACTCTTGTACAATCGACACTGAACTATCGGTCAGATCGACGCCGACCTAGCATTTCTACGAGTTCGAGAAGTATTTTCTTGTAGTTTATGTTGGCAAGTAGCTATTTTGTGGTCACTTTTCGTCACGAGGCAACCTTTCCCAACAAAATGGTACATAGTTTACGAAAATTGACCGCCATTTAGGCAATTAATCGCTTAAAATGTTGATGAAGGTGATTTTTCTGTGTCAAGAGATACCTACCTTGTTCATATAGATCTATATCATATCAGAAAAAAAAAATTCTTTTTGGGTCAATATGATAAAAAATATTGTTTTATGACAAATTGATAGTGTTAAAGTGACTTGGCCACGCGCCCTACACCTGTGGTCCATGTGACCTTGTCTTCATAATTTGAAGACCGAGTCAATAACTTTTTAGAGGACGATTTAATGTTTATTATGTCGGAAATTGAGAACTCACCTTATAGATCAATCTTCGTCTAAACATGCCATTTCAAATATCATTAATGAAAGCGGATCTCAGATTTACTCTCCTTATAAACATATGTACAGCATTGGCATCAGAGATATGAAATACGTAGATGTTTTTCTGAAGTAAATCAGAATGGCAATCAATTTCACGAGCTATGCAAAAATTAAGAATTTGGTCGTATGAATAGTTGTTTTCGGCTAGAAAAAATCCAACTGCTTTACACGTGTTTATAACAAATACCGCCATCTTGTTTTCATACGAGTAATGCCCCCTCCCTATTTTGTATTATTTCTTTTAAGAATTGCATATAACAATATCATTTATGTATGGAGTATATGGCGTGTAAATTACTGTTACTTATTATTACATAAAAACACGACGACATTATTTATTTCTTAAATATTAAATGAACATTCGATGGAAAAAAGTGTGTGTTCCTACCTCGGTATATTGGTCAGCTGAATGCTTCCGGTACGATGGTTCCCGTTTGGTTCTATTCTATCCATGCGACTATTTATTTGCGCGCGGTCTTATTTAAGACGGGAACCAAAGAAACTAATAAATGTCTGAGATGATCATCAAGTGTGTGGGGTCACACTCTGACACACAAACCAGTACTACAACGTTATACCGAGGTACCCGTAGAAACGAGCGGAAATTGTGTAAAATGGTTTTTACAAGCGGTTGGCGAGGTACACGTACCGAGGTCTAGGGAAAAGTACCTCGCTATTTTTTGGTACCTCGAAGTGTGACTGTGTACTTCTATGAAGTACCCTCGATGTGTGATATAAACCAACGCACACACACACACACACACACACACACACACACACACACCACACACACACACACACACACACACACACACACACACACACACACACACACACACACACACACACACACACACACACACACACACACACACACACACACACACACACACACACACACACACACACACACACACACACACACACACACACACACACACACACACACACACACACACACACACACCACACACACACACACACACACACACCACACACACACACACACACACACACACACACACACACACACACACACACACACACACCACACACACACACACACACACACACACACACACACACACACACACACACACACACACACACACACACCACACACACACACACACACACACACACACACACACACACACACACACACACACACACACACACACACACACACACACACACACACACACACACACACATATATATATTATGATGCTTTTAGCATATAACATTACTGATGTGTTTATATTCAAATAAAGTAATGTCTTCTATTAACATCGGATGTGCAATAAAACTTGGTTTTACACAAATTTAATAATCGTATCATCCTTTTTCATTGAATCATAGCCAAACATATTTTAAATACTAATTATTGTTAGCCAGTCACACTATTCAGTGTACTATGGTATATTGCCGTCTTTGTTTATCATGTCCACAGTTCCCTTCTTTGTTCATATCATCCGCTCTTTTCGAAAATCCTTCTTTGTCTATATTGTCCGCTCTTTACTATATACCCTATATCATTCGCTCTTTTATCCGCCTTTTAGTACGTGCCCATAGCACGAGTGTTACACTGCACTACATGCTGCCGTTGAGAGGACCCTTTAGATGTTTTCTACTTCACACACTACTCCTGATAGTATTAATCAAACTTAAGTTATTTTAGAATATATACGATCTTATTTAAAAAAAAATCAAAACAGATACAAATTTATGTTGATGAATCAAAGACTGTAAGAATAGTTCAGAAGAAGTTTTACCAAAAAATAAACATAGGAAAGGTTTTAAAGGGACCGTCAATCGCGATTGACGAAAAAGAAATGTTCGAAAATACCGTGTTTTTTTATTACAATTATTAGTTTATATTGATTAAAATATCACGACTGGTATATTACATTACTTAAAAAAAGTTTATAAGTTTTCATATGTTCAGTATATTCGGGAATTTATTTTACTGGGTACATGTACCTGGGGCGGTATTCTGAAACTTTCTTAAATATTTTACATAGAATTTTCTAATTCTTATTTTTTTTCACTAAGAAAGTTTTTTGTCTAAGATTTTCATCTTAGAATTTTTCTAAGACCATTCTTAGAGAAAAAACGTTCTTAGAAAATAAAACTATTTTCGTTCGTAAAAAATTTGTATTATTGACAGATTAAGCGCTTTTTGCAGTTGTGCGCATGCGCGATTACTACTGCAAGGCAAAACAATATGGCAACTTCGATGAACAATGTGTGTCATTCCAATACGCGAGTGTAATGTGTTTTAAGGCTTCAAACACATTATTTTAATTGTATATAGGACGCGATTCTATCTGCTTTGTGTTAAAGCCGATAATAATGAAATCGCTCAAACGTTCAGAGTAGAGTAACAGTTATAATGTGCATCGAATTTTATTCGCGCGAATGTTGAACGATTGTTAGAATTTTACGTGTCTAAAAAATCTTCAATCGAAAGCAATAAAGGTGTCAAGTCTGAAAAGAAAACGGATGGTTGCATAAGGGTATGTTTGGAATAATGTGATTCTATATTTATTTCATAATTATGTCATTGTGTACCCATTCGGCTTCTTCACAAATAGGAATTCCCGTTTCTAAAAATAGAATATTTGACACTGAATGTAAACATACTACAACTGTCATCAGCGAAAACAATGGCGACTAGTACAAAGGAAAGGGAGCAGAAATTTTCTTTGGATGATTGTTTTATCCTCTGCAATGTGATGGCAGAAGATTGTGGATTGAACGGATTAAGCAACCATGAGCTTCTAAAACACCGATTTACTGAAGGTAACCAAATTCAGGGCCAAAACACCAACTTTGAGAAAAGGGCCACAGCCTTTTTTCAGGGAAAAAAGACACACTTTTCTGGTTTTGGGAAATGAAAAATACTGAAGGTAAATTGGAAATTTAGAATTATAGTTAAATGTTTCTAGCAGATTTTGCAATTGCACCATTGAACTTACAGTTGTTACTGTACATTATTAAACGAGTAACTATATACAAATATTTCAACCTAGCTTAAAGTAGTTGCAATAATCAAAAGTATAGTTTCATCCAAAAAGGTGCACATTCCCATTCTCTAATCTCATGAACTTAAAAATGGAAGATAATAATAATAATAACCATCAAAATATTCATACCAATATATTTGCTACATTTTAAACAATAGAATCAGTGCTTATAGCATGTTAATTGTTTTATGAATGAAATAAATCTATTTAATAACAGGAATAACAAGCCAGACAAAAAAGAGGATGTGGGCAAGAGTGTCAGACCTGTATAACGTCAAAGCGAGCAAGACGAGATCAGCTGACAAGCTTGAAAAAAAGTGGCTCAATCTAGTGGCCAAGCATCGAATAATCTACACGGATTACGTGAAAGACCGTGCACTGACTGGTAGTCATAAATTAATTGCAAAATGAGAAATTAAATATTTATATAACAAGGAAAAAAATATTATAAATTGTAATGCTTTGTAATGCTTTACCTCTGAAATGAGTAACCAGTATTTTGTTCATATACATGTATGTCTTATATATCACTTTGAAAATGAAAGTCCTCTTCATGTAAATTACATGTATCAACAAAATTGAGACTTAATCATGTCATTTTTAACAATGTAGCCACTGTTTAATTTTGCTGGCAGGTAAAAACCTGTTGGTAATGATGTTACAGAAAACACATGCACAATCATAAAACAAGTTCAATTTTATCTATTTCCTGCTTAAAAACATCATACAAAAACAAGTGCAAAAAAATCATACAAAACTGCATACCAAGAATTTTCTAAAATGTTTCATTAATTTTTTATTAGCAAAATTATTTGTGCGCTTACATATACGCTTCGTGAAACAAACTATTTTCAGAGCAATACCTTCCCATGAACAATACATGGAAGTGGTTTCAGGGCCAAGTCAAACAGTGGATTATGGTAGCAGGTATTAAAAAATATATTTTCATAATAAAAGAAAATAAAACAGATAAATACATAATATCATCGTATGTTTGATATATACAAATTATCATTTGCAGTCATGTATTTTTTGACAATGCCTTTCAACATGTGATTAGTATTATAATTAACAAACATAATTTTAATCAAACTAAAGAATAACGTATTTAAAAAAAATACCAATGTTATTTTGTACAAAATATAGGGCAAATACTCTTATCTTATTGCTAATGTAAGGGGAAATACTCCTCAAGTCTTTGGTGAATGTTAGGGAGACAATTGAGAGTGTTGGGGAGCACCTGTTTGTTGACAAATAAATATCAGAAAACTCATCAGTGTTTTATTAGATTTAACAATTGCTATATTCAATATAAAAAATAACTGCAAGTTTCCGCTTGTTGATACTAAATTAAGTATATAATCCTAATCACATTTATTTGTTCAGTCTAGTACATATGGCAAAGTATGACTAATGAATTCTCTTTGTCAGATGTCACTGCAGCTGCCACAGAAATGACCAATTTCAGGAGATGTCTATGGAGCAACTGAAAAGAAAAAAGATCATTCTGGAAATTAAGCTGTTAACGCAAAGGCTGCAGTCACAATAAATGTTTTTTTTTAATGTTAACTTTGATTTTTGTTATCAAAATTCTTAGTCCATAAAAGAATTAAATACTTTTTAAAATAGCATTTGTTTTCATAAAAATATAATACATTTTTTATACAGAAAACAAGTTTGAAAGCATGAAATGCGTAAATATTTATTATGTTTGAAAAAACTTTTACAGTATACAATAATATATAGACTCTTCTTAAAATCACATTTTTAAACAAATTTATGGACTTCATTTTCATTTGTATATGTTGTACAGTTGTGTCAGTATTACTGATAAGTTTAATTCAGTTTAAGAATTTTGAAGTACGATAAAATGGTCTTCATTTATACATTCATAGTTATTGTTCTTTTTTGTTGAAAGATACATACTTTTACAGTTCGATAGTTATATTGTATTACCAAAAATTGGTAACATGTTTATGCTATATTTTTACTGTTAACAGCAATGATAATTAACATCAAAGAAATCTTATACATTTAGATGTTTGTAAACAATGTACATGGGTTGTTCACTCTAATGTGTATATTGATATTCACTCTTATGTCCATATTGAAATTGTTAAGTCATTAATTTAATTTGTTTTCCCATACCTTAGTTAAAATATGTTAGTGCTTCAATATCCCTGTATCGCTGAAAGTAGCTCAGGCACCTAGTCCCCCGAGATATAACTCGTATTAGCTGCTCTGCGGCAGGGGTATCATCGGACGCCACCCGACTCATTGTAGCTAGGTTCGGCTAATATCAGCTTCTCCTCTCATTTAAAGTTTAAAAATCCGTGTGCCACTTGTGTTCGGAGGCACAGCACTTTAAATTAACACACATTTTAAAGACTTGTTTTGTCTTTATCAGGTGTAAATGTACACACATTTTTAAGACTTGTTTTGTCTTTATCAGATGTAAATGGACACACATTTTTAAGACTTGTTTTATCTTTATCAGATGTAAATGGACACACATTTTTAAGACTTGTTTTGTCTTTATCAGAAGTAAATGAGCACACATTTTATAGACTTGTTTTGTCTTTAGCAAATATAAAAGAACACACATTTTTAAGACTTGTTTTGTCTATGTCCATGCCTTAGTTAAAATATGTTTGCGATACAAAATCCCTATATCGAAGCCCATTCTGTATGCCATGGTAAGGTACTTCCTGCTGCATGTTGTCTGGTATATCATCCCCAATCATTGGAATGTTCATGTCTTTGCATATGTTATGCAACACTCCACATGCCATGATAACCCTTTAAAAATGACATAAATTAACACTACATATAACAGTGTATTATGACTATGTTGTCATTTTATTTCAACTAAATGTGATTTTTATGTTAAATCATCATTTTTATCATTGTTAATTTGTAATAACCAAAAGATCACACCTCATAGATAACACTGCATAGTGAACCATGCTATATTTATGGTATTGGTACTGATGATTTAGGTATACATAACTAAATAATGTTTGTTTAAACTATATCATTTGTTTACATAATTCAATGTTGTTGTTGGTTTTTTTGCAATAAATTAATTACTGGCAAGCCTTTTCAGGTTTCAAACGAATTTCGCCATGCAGCACTCCCCATCTTCTTTTCAGTTGGCCTATTCCTCTTTCGACTTTTGATCTTGTTATTTTGTGAGCTCTGTGATGTCAAATATACATTTAATAAAATCCAGCAAAATTATTTTCTGATTATACTTTTTAAATTACAATCATTGTGTGATATTATTGCACTATATAAATACTTAATTTATTTTTGCTTGTATTATAACACCTCATTACATAAAAATCTTATTTATTGCAATGGATTAAGTTTTAAACATACATACAAAATCACTCACCATAACCTGTTATTGTTTTATTTCACAATATATTTGAAATATGTTTTCGTGTTTCTAATAAATATTGTGAACAATGAATATGAATCATCTTACTGTTTAATTAAAAACACCTTGTTATGTACCTGTTGTATTTCACCTGTTGGGCATTGGCTGGATTTAAATAGGGAGTGAGCAACCACTGCTTGCAGGGATAGCCACTGTCCCCAAGCAGGTTCTTGTTCTCACCAGCCACATGCCCACGCTCAAACAATTGAAAAACCCCACTCTCCCTCAAAATCCGGCTGTCATGCGTTGACCCTGGCCACCTCGCAACTAAGTCAATTAGTCTGTCTTGACCATTGAATATCACCTAAAATTAAACAGTTGTGGTAGTTTGTGTGTCTTGAACATCCATTTTTTGCCAGTGATTCTATGTATTATTATTATTAGTTTCTTACAGTCTCATCAGCATATATACAATCACAACATACAATTAAAACATAATCATAATAATAAAATGCTGCCAATTGGAATTATCCAGTTATAAGAAACTAGAAAATTATATAACAAACAATCATCATACACTTAGAGTGAAATGAAAGGGAGGTAACCCCTGAGTTCAAATTACAGAGACTGTAACATGAACTACAGAGTTACATCTCGTCCAAATACCATAAAGTTATGTAGTCTCCACTAAAGTCTGGAAAACAGTTAACAATAAAACAGCTTTGTACAATCTTAGAGTTTTGAGAGTAATTCACATATAGCACAGTACAGTTAAAGACTATATAACATAATAAATGTTTGATTATGTCACTGTCAAATGCATCATTTTATTAAATAAGTTAAACACTGGATTCATAGATATTCAATTAAATCCTGTATACAGACACATGAGCGCATATTGAAAATTGGAGAACTATGTATGAATGTAGGCAGTTAGACTTCTATATGTAAAAATAAATGTATACAATTCATGAATTGCTATTTTTTACCTGGGTATTGATGGAATGATATCCCATTCTATTTACATAAGCTTCCTCATTGACATTCGGAGCTTGAATTTGGACTTGCGTGCCATCAACCACGGCAACAACATTGGGAAAGTTGGCCATGCCTTGGAAGTCCGCCTTCACCCTCGTTACATCATGCATGTTGATTGGGAATGAAATGTGTCTTGTCATTGTTTCCCTATTAGCCAGAATCTCTGTGAATTGTGACACAGCTCTTGACACGGATGGCTGTGACAATTTATGAATGTCTCCGTCATTAATTTGAAAGTCACCTGACGCAAAATAGCGTAGGGTGACAAGTATTTTCTCTAAAGCAGAGACATTTCTTTGGCCAAGTGTTCTTGGCGATAGGCGATCAACGTATTCCTCGTTCAGCCGATCAATCCCATTCTTATCTAGACGATATCGTTGAACAACCTCCATGTTTGTGAGGTTTTCATACGTATCGAGCCATTCATTCATATCTTCAAGTCAATAAATAAAAAAGGTTTATATCCATATCATCTTACTTGTAAAACAAATACACAATTAATAATATTTGAAATATTGTGTAGTGTTCTGAGAAAACTGGGCATAATGCTTGTGAGTAAATTGTCATCCCAGATAAGCCTGTTCAGTCCTCACAGGCTTATCAGGGACGACAAATTCCGCTTTATGGAATTTTTCATTAAATGTTGTCTCTTCTTAGCGAACATCCAGTTTAGGCGGAAAGTGTCGTCCCGGATTAGCCTGTGCGAACTGCACAGGCTAATCTGGGACGACTCTTTAGGCACATGCATTATATCAGTTTTCTCACAACGTGACACAATAGAGTAATAATAAATTTTATTTTACATCAGCGTTTACATGTGGGGAAAAATAATCATAAAAACATGATAGTGGGATGCAACGGTTGCTAATTTCCTCATTAGGTGGGTTTTCATTTGTCGGGTCAGGTAAGAGTGCTTATAGGTCTATTTGATGTTCACATCTTAAACACATGTTAATTTCATAGGTAATGAGTATATTGGCATAGCCATCCAACTACAAATTTAATATGAACAGTTCAACAAACAATATAAACAACGCTAGGATGACAATAACTAAAAATGGAAACCACAACAATAACATCACATTTTTTAAGAAATTCAGTTTAAAACTTTAAAAGTGAAAATGGTAGTAAATTGACATGTGAAAACTTACACTTTATCCAATTTAAGAATTGTTACCAATTTATAAATCCATACAGTTTGATAAAATTATGAGCATTTAACTTGAAAGCACAAGACATGATGTGCTTTTGAATCGTTATGTTTCTATTTACATTGGAAACGTTCATTTAAAATTTTCCAAGATGTAAACAAACGGACAAGTCCGCCATATTTGTTGTGACGGAAATGTCTCTAAGGAGGTTTCGTCACTATACAGTTTCGTAATAGGAAAGTGAAGGTTTCGACAAAGCAATAAATTGTAGGATGATAATAACGGTAAACATATATTGTGGTGAATTTGTTCACACATTTTAAATGCGTGTGTACACTTGTAAGCGAGAGATGGATATTCATGTTACGTTATATATTTACATATTAGTTGCTTTAACGTCATTTACAATGTAAAAATTGTTTAACGATGTTAAATTTAACTTACCTGTGATGGTTTGACGTAAAATTTGAGCTTTGATTTAATAAATCAACATAAAATGGCCGATAAAAAATTTCTCTAAGAAAATTCTATAAGTTTTAGACAGGTGTAGAGGTTTCTAACTTTCTGAGTAAAATTCGGCAACTCTTAGAAAATTCTAAGATATTAGAACGTTTCTTAGACAAAAACTAAGAAAATATTACAGTTATAGCAAAAAACTTAGAAAAAACGTGAATTCTTAGTAAAAATTTTGTCTAAGAAAGTTTCAGAATACCGCCCCAGGTAACTACAATTCAACTATAGGCTAATTTTAATCTCGAATTAAAATGTTTAATGTATGACGCAAGTTTACTCTGTTTTATAGTTGTTACATGACTTTTCTAAAAATAGATTTCTGAGCGAAGTTAACCTTTTTTTTATGATTAGTTGATTTGTAAACTGGAGCGCACGGGATTTTTAAGATTGTTTTATAATTGTTTTATGTAAGCGTTGAACACACAGTGTTACAAAATTTGAATTTTCCGAAATTATTGACGATCGGAAGTTGTGTTAAATTGGAGGAACATTTCGAGACAGGAATCCTTTGTCAAGTAGAGATTGCTGACATCCTCATTTACCTAATTGTACAGTATAAAATGGACTTTAAAATCGTTAAAATCATGTAACTATCAAATAGATCGTGAAGAACGCACTCTGACGTTATTCATTGTGTAAATAATCGATTATGTTTTATAAATGTGTGTGTTTTTAAATAATGAACAATTGAGAAATGTATACGATGCGAATAGACATCGAACTCGAACATTGCATGTAGCGGATACGACGTCCGGTTAAACTACTTTGTGGTCTGATGGGAAAATAAACCCGAGACCAAAGACGTTAAAAAGCTCGTATTGGGATTAAAGATTAGTAATCGTTCAAAGAGGGACACACAAACGATCGACTATAAGAAATTTTACACTTCTGGGATTGCGGACACGGGCGAACAAAGATTAAAAATAGAAAAGTCGACCGAAGTAACCCAATTAGAGGCTACAGCAGCAGAAGTAAACAAACATGGCGTCCTCCAGTTGCTAGAGGACGATGACATAGATGAAGATGAGCTTTATTCCATGAAGGAAGAAATTGAAAACCTCAAGAAACAAGAAGAAAAACTACGCAAACAACAGGATTTCCACGAAACCAAAAAGCAATTGGATAAACAGAAGGCGAAAATCGAATCCCTAAAGGGTAAAGTAGAAGTACTTTCTAACGATTAAACTAACATTTAAACTAAAAGTAGTAAAAAGAGTGATCATGGAAAAACAATTATACTTGATGACTTGAGACAAGATAAACTGCTTAGAAATAAAGTTAAAAAGCAAATTTCAAAGATGGGTTTAATAGATGAATCTGAATCAGATGGTGACATGGAGGAATCTATTAATAACTATTCAGAACAAGAGTGTGTATTCTGATGAAGATTCTAGCTCTAATTCAGACTTATCTCATATTATGTCAAAACGGTCAGTCAAGAAAGTTAAAAGTAAAAAGTCAGGCATTGCAATTACATCTAACGATAAAGTTAAACATTCTCAAAGATACCCACACACATATCTAAGATATGAATTTGTGAGTAAAAACATGACATTTGAAAGTTTAGATTGTAATTTTCTTATAGCAGGAGAATTACAAATTATATCTGACTCTAGTACCAAATCAACAGAACGAAACGGTAGATTGGAATTGCTCAAACGCATAATGTACCTAAGTATGACATATGACAGTTTGAAGGGCTGAAATGCAGTACTAAGAGAGATTAAACTTGGGAAGAAAACATGGAATGATGAATTTCAATATTTAGAAATTGCCATTTTTAACAAATTCCAAATCAAACAGTCAGACAATATCAAAGCATCAATTTCACAAACATTCAAAAGCAAGAAATCTGATTCTCTAACTGCGATGTTTGGTTTTGTTCACTTTACCAGAGAAACAAATGTCAACACAAGAATGATCATACAACAGTGGTTAAAGGAAAGATGCGGAACGCCCTACACATTTGTGCCACATGTTGGCAAAAAGATGACAAGAAACTTCAACATCCAGAGTGTTCACAAGAATGTCCTAGTCGACAGATGTGACTGAACAGCATTTCAATCAAATTTGAAAAAGAAGATGTGCTTATAGACAAATTTCTTCCTGTATAATGTTTTAAATCAGACTCAGATCATTTAAACTCTAATTTAAGTAAAAATATGTGTTCACATTCAAAATCATGTAAACTTTGTTCAGGTACAAATAATTCACATAATGATATACAGGATATGTTAAGAATTCATGAACAAGTTAAAGCTTCGGCACAACATAGGTGTGTTGGTTGTAAAATCCCAGTAAATAATAGAATCAATACAGAATTTATGCAGACAATGCTTTATGATTATAATGATAATGCAGTCTGTGAGTTGTTAAAGTATGGATTTCCTGATGGAGTAGTAGAATATAAGGATAGATTAGAAACCATGCTTCCAGTGTGGAAATATTATAATCATAGAGGAGCTAATGAATATCCAGAAGCAATGTTGCATTATGTGTTGAAAAAAAAAGAGTTACAATGCAGTGTTAGGTCCTTTTAAATCTAATCGTTTTACTAGTAAGTTAAAAATCTCCCCCTTAAACTCTGTGCCATAAAAGGATGTCACAGATAGGAGAATTATTTTGGACTTGAGTTATCCAAAGGGTTCTGCCTTAAATGACTTTTTTTAACAAGTCAGAATATCTAGGGGGATCTATTAATTTAGTGTTCCTAAAATAGATGATAGCTTTGATAAAAGCAAAAGGGAATGGTTGTTTGCTGTTTAAAAAGGACCTTAAAAGGGCTTATAGACAGATACGCATTTGTCCTGGAGATTATAATTTAGTGTAATTCATATACAAAAAGCACATATTTTGTGATACTGTTTTATCCATGGAACTAAGGTCAGCAGCTTACAAAGGGTAACAAATGCTATAGCATATATATTACTTAAACTTTGTGTAATTGTAATTGTTCTAAATTATTTAGATGATATTGCTGGGGCTGAACAAGTACAATATGCTGAGTTTGCTTATTTATGTTTAGAAATTATTTTACAGAAATTCGGTTTGGAAGAATCTACAGATAAATCTGTAAAACCAACTGCAAGAATGATTTTCTTAAGTGTTATGTTCGATGCTATTAAAATGACTATGGAAATATCAACTGATAGATTGATTGAAATAATGCTATTAGTGGAAAATTGGCTAGGACAGGAAATTGCTTCTTTGAAGGAGATTCAACAATTACTAGGCAGCTGAACTTTGTTGGAGCTTGTGTTAAAGCTAGCCGTATATTTATCAACATACTTTTGAACTGGCTTAGGGAGCTATATGCATTGAACTGTGAACATGATTGTCATGCAATACCAGATGAAGTGAAGTTGGATTTATATTGGTAGAAAACTTTTTTGCCAATGTACAATGGTATTTCAGTAATTTCCGTTGAAGAATGGTCTTCTCCAGATGAAACCTTCTCATGTGATTCTTGTTTAAGTGGTTGCTGTGGGTTTTTACAAGGACATTATTTTAATGCAACTTTCCCCACATTCATACAATAATTATAATTACACATAAGTGCATTAGAGATGTTGACCATTGTAGTGTGTGTTCATCTATGGCATATGACATTTAAAAGTAAAAAGATTGTAGTACAATGTGATAACATGGCTGTGTGTATTGCTTTAAATTCAGGAAAAGCAAAGTGTACATTTATGCAAAAATGTTTGAGAGAAATTATATTTTTCGCAGCTTTAAATGAATTTGAAATTAAGGCGTAACACATACCTGGTGTTGATAACAGGATAGCGGATCATTTGTATAGGTGGCATTTAAATGAAAGTCATATAAAGACATTCGTAGACATTACAGAAGAAGTGACTTTGTATAATAGTTTAGTACAAGAAAGGATTTTACATGTATTAATCCTTGGTAGTATATCATGTTGTTTCAGACAGACAGATGTCTCAACTTGGTGAGGACTTGAGAGCATCGAATAGACGAGCCTATGCTGAGGGATACAGGAAAAATTTGAGGATCCAGTGGGAATCATTTCTTTTGTTTTGCTGTCATTTTGGGTTAGTTTTTCTTCCTGCATCAACTCTAACTTTACAATTATATGTACAGTTTCTAAGTAGATCCTTTAAATCAGTTGATTCTATTCGTAATTATGTAAGTGGAGTTCGTACCATGCATCAAATCCTTGGGTTTTCTTTAGATAAAGTAAATCAATTTATATTGAATTTAACTTTTAAAGGAGTTTCTAGAAATCTATGTCATCAAGTCAAACAAGCTTTACAAATATCTCCAGAACTTTTGCTAAAAATGTACGCGGTACTAGATAATTCTGACATAAATTCATCAGTTTTCTGGTGTTTATTTGTTTTTGCTTTTTTTCTATTAGCTAGAAAATCTAATTTAGTTCCAACAACGTTACAAGATCTAAAAGATCCTAAGTTCCTATTGAGGGGCGATGTTTTGATTGAACAGCATAAGCTACTGGTTTAAATGAAAGGGACTAAAACTATACAATTTGGACTACGTGTACTAAGCAGTCCATTAGTAAGAGTTAAAAGTTCACCATTATGTCCGATGGCATCCTTTAAGGATATGATAAGTAAAATTCCTGCTGGACCTGGATCTCCTCTATTTGTATTGAAGTCAGGAAAACCAGTCACATATAACATGTACTTAAAAAAGTTGCGTGAAATTCTATCAAAATGTGATGTAGATCCAAATTCTTATTCTACTCACTCTTTAAAAAGGGGCTTTGCTTCCTTTGCATTCAGATTAAATGTATCAGCTGATAAAATTCAACTTTTAGGTGACTGGTCTTCAGACGCTTATAAGAAATATTTGCATATGTCTTTTAAAGACAAAGTGGACATTGCTCATTTCATATCGGAACATATATAACAACTTGTTGATAGTGTATATATGTAAATAATTGTATTGTTTATCACATAAATTAGAATGGACTGATTCATTGTGCAGTGATATAAAGGAAGTAGGTAAGAAACTGCATGTTTTCATTGTTTGATTATTTATGATCATGTCTTTATATTGTTTGTTATTGTTGCTTTAATTAGCATGCTTTTGCTTATTTCAGTATATGTCGCTATTACTTAATTGTGTTGTTTTTCTTGTATTGTTTGTTTTTGTGTGTTTGGCATTTTGTTGGCGTTTGCATGAATATTCTATGAATTATTACACGTGAATTATAATTGCCTTAAATGAAATTGTATGTATGATCAATATCTATTTAATTTACATTACTTCTTGTTCGATTTGGTAATTCAATTATGATATTATTTGAATTACTTTCGCTGTGTCACAAGGCCAAATAAAATTTGACTATCATTGGAATTGTCATTTATTGTATTTATTACTATATATATAATTTATCAACGATCAAAACTTAAGGAAGGAAATTAATAACGCAAGTAGATTGATTATTTCAATTGACTGACCTACACTCATTACATTTAAGCATAATAAAGAATCTTCAGGCAAACGTTTGCGTTCAACAATTCAACATCATTTATATCTGCTAAAGATTTACGATTTACAATAAACTCTTGAAGTATGTGTACCATGATGAGCTTTGAGTAATTGGAATAATTGTATATAGTCCATTTGAAAAATGTATATCATATTTCTGTTTCTGCTGTATGCATTCAATTAAAAACAAACATATGCCAGTCTAAACTTGTTTTTGCGTTTTTTTAAATAGTTTTTTTGAGGAATGAGTGTTTAAACGCGGTTTTAATCTACATTAGTTATGCAATATATCGATGGCGCTTACTTAAGCGTTAAATTCATAATAGTTGCATACGCAGTCTTTGAGGCCGCCAACATAAACGATGAAAAGGCGAATCTTAGAAAAAAGGTGGTGCATGTTCTTAGTAGAATTTATTTCTAGCTTGGATTGTTTTGATGAATAACCGTGTTTCAAATAATCAGCATATAGCACATCAATAATTATTGCATATTATACATACGAAAATTGTTCTGGTAAAACCGATGATTGTTTTCATGAGCGATGTTGCTATGCGTTAGGGAACCGAATGGAAAACACCATGACACAAAACACATGTCCTAAAATGGCGCACAAAACACGACAAACACACTAATCCTATTTGGGTCAACGGTAAAACAATTGGGGTCAAATTCAAATGTATATTCATAACTAGCTCATCCCCACTACAGAGATGGCATCATCATTTATGTGTACATTACACTTTTTCCACCCTGTGGATAAATCAGTTCGTGAATAATCGTTTAGTTAAAGTTTCTAGGAAAATGACTTATAGTAAAATAGTTTGATTAATTTGATGATTAAGCTGTTCAAGCTTGAAATCTGTTTAAAGATGAATTCAGCGTTTCGAACTTAAATCTGAATGATATCATCATAGTTTCAGTACAACTTGCATGCAACACCCGACAAGCAAATTAAGCCATCAATATTACCATTACTCCATATGGGTTGACCACCTTTAACTGGAGTAGCTTTTTAAATACATCGGTTTGCAATCTTGCAAAGCCTGTTCCGAATCATTAAATACATACAGTAAACATAACAAAAAAAATGATTATCACGTGGTAAATAGTGGACTGAGACAGCTCTTGTTGAACAGAAATAAGAACCTACTAACTGTCCAAAATATTAAGCATTAAACAGTGTTATAGCGCAAACCTGACCACCCTGTCACGTGCACGGATATAATTAGACGGCATGTTACTTTGTTAGGATGATGGCCGGTACCTAGATCTCTGATATGACTAAGGTCGGGGAACACTCTTGTTAATAAGGAATAAATAATATACAAGGTTTGAAATGAGCAGTTATACAGCGTTTAATCGCAACATTGACCCCCTGTCACGTTCATGAATGTAAATTAGACGGCATGTTACCTAGTCAGTCTGATATACAGCATCTTGTTCTAAAAGGAGACATAACTAGTAATAAAGGTGAAACTATTGTTATCTAAAATTTATCCACACAACTTTTTGAAATAGTTGCATGAAGTTTTGATAATTGAGACCATATGCAGAAACAGTTATATTTACTAAATATAAAATATAAAATTTGTGTTTTGTGTATCATCGGTAACTGAATACATAGCCGATTTTAATAGGAACTCGTAGGCTATTTAAGATCGTTATTAAATGACATTAATTTACAAATGTAAACAACGCAAATAAAAAGCTCATATGTAACACAAAAATATAATAAATGGAGGAGAATATTTTCCCATCCTTGGCTCGAACCAGTGAATTTTGATTTTTAATGCCGACGGCTTAACCTGCCGATGGTCGATTCAACAATTCCTGAACAAGTCCATTTAAAGTAATAGTATAAGTATAATATATATTTGTCAAATATAATACACTATTGGTACATAAACCAACAACAAACGCTCTTAAACAATAATGCAAGATAAGTACTGATGCAAAGCATCAAAGGGCGTCAAGAATTTCAGTGTAAAATGCATTCAATGAAGTGACACGGAACGAATTTTTTCTACTCTAAATATTAATATATTGGACGATTATTTTAAACAAAATTGAAAAAGATACTGGTATAACCAGTATTTTTGATTTTGTGTTATAACCCCCAAATAACCAGTACTATGATGTTGTGTTATAACCCCCAAATAACCATTATTTATGATTTTGTGTTGTAACCCCCAAATATTTCATAGTTCATTTTATTTACATTGGTTTCCTTTTTTTACTGGCATCCGTGTGCAGTTTTTATTAATGGAAAAAAACTGTGTAGGTTTAAAAAATCTGCTTCATCTTGTAAGCGTAATTTCATAAATTTCTCAACTTCAACGGGAGATGTTTCTGAACTTAATCTTACTCATTGATATGAAAACACTGTACATTTTTTATTGTGTTTACGAACCCACCCCCACCCCACACATATATTTCATTTGCATAATAAAAACAAAACATGGTCACAATAAAACCGCATATTTATTTAAACTAAAAAGTCTACATCAAAACAAAAAGCTAACATAGAACACAAATAAAACAAGTTGATTCTAATGGGGCTCGAACCTTGGACCTCTCACATGTGAGCGACCGTGTAATCACTACACTGCGGAACCGCTTGAAAAATCACCTTTTAACTAAGATATTAAGGTAGTGGGATCCTAATGGGTCCTTTTCCAGAAACACTCTTTGTTATTATTCATACAATACCAAACTTCGTCTGACCGACGGACATATCTGACATATTATGACAAGGTCCGATCGATTTTGCAATTCCGTCGGACCAAAATTTCCGACTTCAAAAAATATTCCGACTTCAAAAAATATAATACATATCTTATTAATCATCGTCTAATGCTCCAGTGGGACTCCAATATTTGCCATCAAAACCTGTAGAACTAAATACATTAATACCAGTGTCGTTTTTATGTTTTCGATCTGTTTGTGTCCGGAATTTGCCGAGTGTGCTCCGATGTATTTAAACTACAACTGTTGCAACTCGGTATATTCCGTGACAGCGTCTGCAAATTTCCAAACGGATATTTATAAAGTACTAGTTCCACGCTCATATGTGCATGTCAATTCGCAAAATGCGAGAGCCGGGACCATGCAACAACAGGTGATCGCATATGTTAGAGGTCAATTGTCTTCAATGTAAACAGCATTGCGAACCGAAAATAACGTACACGTATAATGGTTTTCAGGTGATTTCGTTTTCAAAATATTGTTGTCTTATTTCCAAAAGAGTATTTCACTTATTTTATTGTCTTTATATTTCAAATTGTGAGATTTGCCTGATATGCTGAGGTTTCTTACCAAAGTATTACCTGGTACTGATACTATTATATTGAGAATATTGGCCAACAAATTTTGACAAGACTGCAGTGATTGATCATATTTTAATTGAAGGTACCTCAGATGAGCAGGAGACTGCTGAGCCATAAAATGTCGTAGACTTTGGCGCAGAAACTCAACAAATCAATTATCAATACTGTAAAGATGACAAGAGTGATTACCGTTCAGATTTTCAGGAGGAAGGAGACAATGAGAAGAAGATAATCAATTATTTGCATTCCAATCTCTATTCCGATATCTGATAATATATTGTAATATATAGCAACATACTTGTTTTGTGATATAACTGGATAGTACATACTTGATATGAGTCATTATTATATAAATAAATACTATGTGTAACCGTCATTTCATTTTGTGTTTTCTCTCTTTTTGTTTGGTCTGACAAACACTCATTCGGTCTGACATAATATATAGGTTGTTTGAATGGGATATACATATATTTTGGAAATTACCTTAATAAACATACTCAACTGGGGTTTATTAGTAGAAGCAGAATTTAAAAAGTGTCATTGGAAGAAAATTGTGCCTTTGTCCAATAATATATGCACTTATCTGGATAAAATGGCAAACACGACAACAAATGGTTCAGTGACAAGAAATTTTAATTACGTTTTATGTCACTTGTAGTGTGATGAAATGCATATATTTTACATATTTATTTAACACAACATAGTTTCTACACAGTGAACGAATTTCAGGAAGTTTGACCATTTATCTCAAGAAATTTTACTTTGAGTATGCCTACCCCAATTCATTTTCACGCAATGAATTTAAGTATAAATTTGTATATCACTTCTTTTTGGGCGTTTTCTAGTTGCTTATTAAAAGCTACAGTTATAAACCATGACATGTGAAGAAATTTAGCTAACTTTGAATTAATATTGATATACTAATACATTAACAAGAGCACCGCATAACGGGTGCCACGCTCGGCTGCGAAAGCTTGTCAGATATTCTTAGAGGTCACAGTGACCTTGATATTTTACCTAGTGAACCAAAATGGGAGTGGCGTGTAGAACTCACCAAGGTGCATGTACATATGAAGTTTCAAAGTTGTAGGTGAAAGTACTGTGATGTAAGAGGCAAAGTTAAAGTTTTATTTTAGAGGTCACAGTGACATTGACCTTTAACCTAGTGACCGAAAAATGGGTGTGGTGTGTAGAATTCATTAAGGTGCATGTACATATGAAGTTTCAAAGTTATAGGTGGAAGCACTATGATGTTAGAGGCAAAGTTAAAGTTTTATATTAGAAGTCAAAGTGACCTTGACCTTTGACCTAGTGACCCAAAAATGTGTGTGGCGTGTAAAACTCATCAAGGTGCATACAGGCCCAGTTCACCACAAAAATGTAAAAGTTGTCCCAATAGTACATAGCATAAAGATGTATCAGTTATCATGTTTCTTTAAACATGTAGCACAATAATTATATTTTAATAAAAACAGCCAGAATAATGACAACTAGATGTACATTATTTAATATCATTATAAAGCCATTGCGTGATTTTGACTGGCCGCGTGTCATTTGGAAGCCATATTATCTCGTTCCGTCACTTTTCGTCACTGAACAACTGACTGATTTTAGGGACCACTTCAGATAAAATATTTTTTTGCGTTTGTGACTTTTGGTAGTCCCTCATTGTTTTCAGCAATGAAAGTATCCCTAAAGTCATCCTCACCGGAACTAGAAAATATGGCTTTCAAATCACACAAGGCCAGTCCATATCCCGCAATGTTTTCAGCTGTTGGTCGCTTCCTCTATGCAACAGCACGGTCAAACAATCATCTAATGTTTTTTGCCTTTAAGACTTTCCATGACTTAAACAAACTAAATTATGGATTGCAGTAACAGTAAAGATGTGGGCCATATTGTCAGTAATTTTACATGTTTTAAGCAAATATCCCAGTACTTCAACATCATCAGGAGAACTGTTGGCGTTGCAGGTTGCCTGGAGAACACGTTCACTAGATCTTCCTGTTTGTGTGACTATCCAGGTTACGATTGTTGAAAACCGGCAAAAGTCAACAAAACTGCTTACACAATTACAAAACGTTTTAAAACAGTGTGTGTTCAGCAATGCACTAACCAAAACCAGCAAATTAAACCTGCGCCCATTATGAGCAACAAAAATGGCTCTGGGAAACTTTGCAAGCCACATCATACAATGATGAAGAGAGGTTTTAATTGATACACTATCAACACTTCCACCATCTACACGCAATATGCCATGATCATCAACAGAGATGCCGATCACTTTCTGAGCTTCGGAAGAAATTGGCACTGTTGTCTTCACATATGTCGGGAACTTAAAACCCGTTTTCAAATGCACAGCAGCAATCTGAGTAATATCAGGCATTACTGTACCTCGAACTGAAATACACAATTAAATTCACACAATGCTTATTTCATGAATTTTATAATTCCCCTTTAAGTTTCATTCTGACGCCTTATATGATCGTTGGTTATGAGAAAAATCAATTTTCAGCACAACAAACACATAACATATTGACAAGTCGTTTAACTCAAATTATCGCTTGTGAAAAGAGTTCACCATGCATATGAATAGTCAGAATTTTAATATACCTATGCTCCTTCATGAGATTTATTACTAAGAGTAATGCATTTATTTTTAAACATTGTAATATTTGGAATAGCTTTTAATATTAATAATAACAATTACAAATATTTTTAATAATGTGCCTGCCCTTGGGTTATAACCAAAAATCTTTTAAAAACCCTGTCATTTTACCAAACTACGAACACAGTGCCTTTAATAAAATAATAATTATTAATATGTTTCATGTTCATCTGGAATAGGAAAGAAGAAGACAGTTAGTGAGAAAAATACTAAAATTTGGCCCCAGAATAGTCAATAACATTGTATTAAAAGTAAGTTTGTACACTTACTCCATTTCTTTCCCATAAGCATCAATGGCAGCCTCGTTAGACGACGCAGTTGAGATTTTCTTGATGGCCTCCCCAGCACGAGCCTCAATAATCTTAAGATTTCTATTTGCAATAAGCGTTATGTTTAGAGTGGTGAGAAGTTATTTACCTGCACCGGCCTGCCCAAACTGACTTTCATAGCTGAAAAGAGAATTGAAAATGATAGGAACATGAAAACGAAATAAGGCCGTAGTTACTTTATAATGACGTCACAATGTATTTTCATAGAATCCATTCGTATCAGCATTACAGTATTATATGACATGAATGAGCAATCATTTGATTTAACAACACAAATGCGAAACTAAATTTAAAAACTGAATATGATGGACACCGGATTCTTTCCTTATCTATTACACGATAAACAAATATTCACTGGGAATGACACTTGTAATTTTAAGGAGTCTGAAAATGTGTAAGAAGTCCAAAGATCAATGGCAAGTGTACAATGTACATTGATAGAAATGGCAGGTTGAACAAGAAAGACATACATACCTGTTCCAAGCTTGGTATTTACGTCAAGTCAGGGTTTTCACAAAAAACGTACAAATAATCACCGAGGCCATTTTGTAGTTCGCCGACAATGTTATATATTGTCAAAGAAATGGGACACAGATTACAAAACTGACCATACTGTAATTTGTTTAGAAAAACCTCCAGCTCAACGAGTCAATCAATCTTCTTCCATCCCCCCACCCACTTCTGCTTACTCTTTTCACGCCGTTTAGCAAATGCGAATAGCTTGTACGTGAGTCAGTTTCACACAAAGCGCCATCGCAGAGCTTGGCAAATGAATAATTGTTATCGAACACAACGTTGTCGATCGGTGTTTGCTTCTTTTTTTATTTTGATTTTATTTCGCACTTTCATTTTGCTAAGAAAATGTCAACAACCGCGACGTCATGAACACAAATATTTTATGAAACGAATTAAATTAACTTATATTTGTATTGTATAATTATTAAATCTTAAAGAGATAAGCAAATTCAAATCTTAAATAAATAAATACAAATTTATTTCGTGTATTTTGTATAATTTCCTCACTTTACCGTAGATATCGCTTAAAGGTCACATAACCCAAAACCGGAACTCCTGTTTACAGGGTTACATGCAGTCAATTTGATATATAGCACACATTGTTCAGTAAATGCTGCCTAGGAAATGTAAAATAGAATGCAAATGGTCCTTTTTGGTATTAATTTGAAGGTATATTTGTAAGCAATAAGCAAAAAAGAGCCATTTTTGTGCTGTTCTTTTTCTGTTGATGGTTCCCGGCTTTGAAAGTAGGTCATACTATTTGAGTAAAAATGGTCGCCTCCACATGTGTCAAAACTGGTGTGCCTATTCTAAGGTAAATATTTTGAGTTACAACACATAGAATTTGATGGCATGCATTTTGTTTCAAAAGATTATGCATTTATCTTTTCAATGATGTATGATGATATAGTGGGTCATTGCTTGATCATGGTAAAAATTGATATCGAACATCAACTATTTTATATGTAATATAGAAGGGAATAAATTGAGCATGCGTAACCTATAGCCGAAACGCTTTCCGAATACGGCGATATCGACCGACTATTCCCAATCTCACTAGGCACCTACTGCCTTATAGGGGCCTTTTCACAGATTTTGGCATGTTTTGAAGTTTGTCATTAAATGCTTTATATTGATAAATGTCAACATTTGCTTTAATTAGTTCCCGTTAAAATCAAGAATAAAATTAAAATAAGAAAAAAAGTAACCCTTAACAGGGCTCGAACCACTGACCCCTGGAGTCCTGGCGTAAAATGTCTCCGACTTAGACCTCTCGACCGTTCTTCCGCATACAATATTAGATGTATTTTATACTATATATAAGCAATCATCGTAGTTTCACAAAATCTAGCGACAACAACAGAACTCTACACATTATTCATTAGTTTCGCGTTGCAACGCTTTATAATTTTTCAGATTTTTAAATCGTCAAAAGATGCATATAAGGGCTATATTAAAGCATGGTTAATGTTTAGTATTACTGTCTACACACAAATATCATAACTTAATCGAAAATTTGAGAATCCGAAACAACTTTTTTAAATTGTGTCAATTTACCAAAACGTGAAAAGGCCCCTTTAAAAAATCCATCCGTAATGAAAATGTATCATTAACATACTGTTCAGATATTCCGTAACACATAAATCATTGCATTTCTTTATATCTACATGTGTTTGACTTCTCGCCTGTTGAATATAGACACTGCATTTTACATGGACAGTTCTACGTATAAATGATTGCAAACCATTTATACTACATGTTTACACGTGAATTCTATTGTGCAACAAAAAATCAAATTCAAACAAAAAACCATCCTATTGTTATCATTTAAGTGTGTAAATGAAGATGTTATTTGTTATAAAACATTTTAATACTATAAAGCATTCTCTCAAATTCATATTAATAAATATAACTATAAAACATCATCATTATGTAATATCCATATATATGACTTATGTTTAGGAATTGTTTCTCATACATTCGCAGACATGAACGGTTCATAGACCATACCACGTGAACTCACATGCTCGTAACGCAGTATACATTATAAACAGAGTAAAATATGTAATTGTAAACTCAAACATAATGCGATGACAATACTCCCCCCGTTGTTTACAGTCAATAAACACATTTGTTGAAATATAAAGTTTGCATATGAGATCAGCATTGCGTCATGTAACTTAAATTAATACACTGATGCCTTGAACAATGTTTCAATATCGATGACAGCTGCATTTTGGGAAAAAAGCATAAACGTAACAACAAAAAACAAAAAAAACTAACTTCATGCAAGGCGGTTGATAAAGATGTACCCTGAAGGCTTGTTTTTTTGAAGAACAGCCCGTATGATTAAATGTATCGATATGTTTCTTGTACGTCCACGAACAGATATCGCAACTGTCACCAAGACCAGAAACAAACATCCACAGAAAATGACTGAGGAATGCTTCATTACATAATCTTTTAGTATATTGAACGCCATAATTAGTCCGGCTGATTGTTCTTAAACTTTCAATCTTTAAAATTCTACATGTCCACTGAAATGTATATATTTTATTTGACAATTCTATTCCGCTTTATTAATTAACTTCATAATATTAGACGAGAATGTGTTCAATTTGTTCGTCCCATACAATTTGAGCCTCGCCAATAAAACTCGAAACTCGCCTTACACGGAAAAAGGCGGCCAATATGGAAAAAAACACGGCAAATACGGAAAAAGGTCGGCCAATACGAGATTCAGCCAATCAGAAACCAGGAACAACTCGGCCTTATTTGTGAATATTAAATTTCGACCATTGTGGACGCCATTTTGAAATTGTATGCTTAGTTTTGGTGCAAAAGTTTTAATCTTTAAAAATATACTTAAAGCACTCGGCCCCTAATATATTCAGCACCCTTTTTCGACAATAACAATAGTGCAGTGTAACCAGTAACAGTAAGCATCTTTCGTCATATACTTAGTTAAATATTATAAAGTTAATTTATAAAATTGTCATTAATTAGTTGAATTTATTTTGGCTTTGTTATTGAGCTGAAGATAGCCGCACTGTCCTTCGGCCTGCTGCCTCAGGCAAATACCGCTGTCTTCAGCTCAATAACAAAGCCAATATCAATTCAACTAATTAATAACATTATAACATTAACGGTGCAATAATATGTCAACTTTCAACAAATAATATTAGTTTTTATTACACTGTGTATTTGTAGTCGATGATACTAACAACTAACGCACTTGAACAACCA
>NC_068362.1:43668433-43700933 GCF_020536995.1 Dreissena polymorpha | reverse complement strand
TTTATGCAAATGAATACAAAGGAAACTGAAAATAGTTTTAACGGTATGTCAATAATAAGAAGGGAATGCACTGTTTCCTAAACGTGTATTGTTAATAGTGATTATTTATTCACACGCTTTCTATATCTTATTGTATGAGTCGTCTAAACTATCTATGTTTTGTTTGTCATTTAAACCAACAGTAAGTAAATGCGTTAAACCAACGGAGTGAACACATATGTACTCGTAAATTGTCAATGGTCGGTATTTTGGCATATTTTGTATTGTGGCTCTTTATTTTGATTTCACTAATATTCATGTTTATTTGAATTTAAATGCAGGCCTTTTCTTTTTTATGCTCACATTCTTCCGTGATGTGTTAATGGAATGCATGCCGACATGAGGTAGAATTAAAGTGTTACTACAACATGCTTTTTAAAGACATAAATTGAACCCTACGGTCAGCATCCAAATAGTAAATGCATGTATGCTTTCTTAGATACCAAATCAAGCAACGCTCATAATAACATTAAAACGTAATTTAGTTGGGTGTTTAAGTGAACACTTGCACGTTCTAACGAATCGAGTAACACATCTGAATGTATGCTTTTAATTTAGCCATTGACATTCTTTATTCACAAGTGCATTCCCGTAACGTTCTCTAAAATAGTGCGCTTATTCCCTCAAAAAAAAACGTCTGCATGTATTGAAAGAGCATTGCAATTTTATACCGTATTTAATACCGAGCAAAACATAAAACAATTACACAACTAAATACAAATTTCCATTACAAAAGTTCCAATTTAAACACATCACTGTCATGTAGACTACATAAAAATTAAGCTCCAAGTATATGACATTGACCTTTACCTTCCCTTGTCATACTTATTCTAAAAAAACGCTGTATAAAACTTGTTTAATGTTGATTGCCTGGCGAGGCCGATACGAGTGCTTTCAGGTTTATAACAACCGACCGGCGAAGTAATCAGGTAGTTAATGAAATGGCCTATTGTGGTAAAACATCTTTTTTAAATGTCGGTTCGTATTGTAGCGTGGGATTTTTGCTTATAGTGCTTGTAACGGTTGTAGCACTTGTTTGGTCTATGCCCGACATTAAGCCCGTTGATGGCAACACACATATTTGTTTGCAGGATAATGGATATTTACGTTGCAGCGAAACGGTGACAACTTTAAGTCGGATTTTAGAAAAGGTTCGTCTTTCTTTGCATATAGCATGCCCTTTTAAAAGGCCGTGATAAAAAACGATGTTATTTTTGACAAGACCAATGTGTATAATATGCTGGAGGTTTCTTTGAAATGTAACTTTAGCAGTTTGTTAGCAGTTTATCATATGTTTTACGTTATGATGAAACTGGGCCGGCAAGCTCATTTGGTAGAGCGTTGGACTTTTAATCCGAAGAATGCGGGTTCAAAGTACGGGTCGGCTTAATTAAAAAATGTTCAAAGGGTTTTATGTTCTCTGAACTAAGTTTGTCATTTGACTGATAATGGCTTTAGAATGTGGATTTTGTAATAGTAAACCAGCAAACACACCATGTTATTCAATATTTCAGGAAGTTGAGAATGATTATGAAAAAACGACAAAGCAACATGCAGAAGATACGAAAGCATATTTTAATTGTAAGTAAAATGCAAGCAATGAGGCTTTAATGATTTTCGAACACAACTGCAACATTTAATATAAATATACAACCGTTGACTGTTCATTGGCACAAGTGAAATAATAATGCATTTAGTGTATGGACACGGCAAAATAGAAAGCTCTCTTTAGACTTCGTTTTATTAGTAGTAATGATATCATATTCCGCATGTTTCCAATAAGAATAGTCCGCAAGCATATGTGGATCGATATGTACACACTCAACATTAATGACATAGTATTCGTTTTCCTGGCAATTTCTTATCGTCTCAAAAACACAGTCTAGCCTTTTAAACAAACACTTTGTTTTATTTACATTTATGAAGGACTTTTTTGCATTCGTTGATGGACGTTTTGACAGTAGCGAGACATTTTTTTACTTAAGCTTATTAAAATGTCCAAATTAAAAAATGCATAACGATATGTTCACTACTCCGCAATTTGTGCGAAAATAAAGAAATGATAAAACAGACGCACTGTGCTGTTAAACTAAGCATACTGTTCTTACTTTGAATTTGCTGTATTGTGTAATTATATGTGTCGTATCGAAACGCACCATGCATGTTAACCTGCAAGACGTCACATAAGCGGGATATTTAAAGGGTTACATAACTAACATGTGTTTTATAGCTCGCGTGAAGATAGAGCTTAAGAATGATTACCTGCCTCCAATTCCTGACATGAAGCCATAAGCAAAACTCGTAGGTCAAATATCAAACCTAAAACAGGGTATGTTTATTGCTTAATTCAACGTAATTCGTTCATTTTTATCTTTAAGATCAATACTAAAACATTCAATTCATTTCAGCTTCAAATAAACACAGAACATTTATAATGTGTTTGTGTAGTGTTGTCTTGCAACACAATTATTGTGTTTTGTTCTTGCAACTGGACTTGATTTATTTGTCGAGTATCACATAACTTACCTGGAAACGATGCGTTCGTGGCTTTATTGCAATTAGTTAGACCAAGTATAATTGTCCTTTAAAACATACCCTGTTTTACCAGGTAATATATATATACTCGTTGAGGTAGATGCATGTAAAACATAGACGCATTGAACAGAGATAACAACTAAAGGGGAAGTAACATAAGTCGATTAAATTGTGCGGTTAAACTACTTCTTGAATTCATGATAACGATAATTAAATATTTACCTCCTCTGACAGATCACTTAAAACTGAAAACCGCAAGTGTGTATAATATTATTAGCTTATGTAAAATTTGAGATGAAGAATGATAACTTATCAGCAATAACTTACATGGATTCCTAAAAAAAACTAAACAGCCATCTTTCGAACAAAACCCAGGTATTTTTAAAGAACAAATGATATTTTGTGCAATGTGTAGTGTGAATTGTTGGCTATGTCAATAGTACCAAAACATTTTAAACGTAAAATGTATTTTTATTGAAGGGACCCACAATTAAGAATGTAGACAGTTTGAAAAACACTTTTTTCAATATAAATTGTTTCTTAACAGACACAAGTTTTTACTACACTAATTGTAAAAGGTTCACGTAGGCACAGTTTACAGTACAATTGCGTTTTTGTTTGCGTTCGTGCAACTGTGTCAATTATCTATGCTTGTTAGATCTTTTAAAAAAGTTGTATAAATTTAGAGCCCCCAAAAAAGGGAATGAAGTCCGTCGTGTCATGGTTTCATGGCAGGGAATTAGACTACACTACCGGTTTCCTGAGATACGGTGTCAGATACCAGAAAGGTCGTCTGATTGTACCGCTCACGGGCACCTACAACATATACTCCTTTCTGAGTTTGACAGAAAGCAATGACTACTCACCAGTACACACTTCAGTTGAAAGCACAAATGAGACGTTAGTAAAAAATGCGATGTATAAATATAATGTAAGGATTGGAAAAGATGTGGAGCTAGCGTCTTCTCTTCAAACGCACCGGACATCGAACGGTCGAAATTGTAATGCTTTTAGTTCTCAGATCGCAACGTTGGTGCAGGTAGAAGCAGGCGGCGAAATTTCTGTCAAAATCAGCGATATCTAATTAGCGTTATACCCCAGCGACAGTTTATTTGGGCTTCACATGATTTGACTTCTTGTTAGCAGCCACGGAATACATGTCCACCAATTGGGTTGAGTGCACGTCGCGTGGATGCTAACAACCGAAGGCCCAATAAAGGCACTTGTCCTGCGTCAAATTTCCTTCAATCAAAGCCGTTCCACATACATCACCCATAACATTCCGATTAAAACATGAACATGTATACCATGAAATAAATTCTAGCAAATATTACGTTATAAATTGAAATTGCAAAGTTATACATGTATAATAGTTGAGTACGATGAAAAATCTTTTTAAAAGTAATCTTTATCTTTGAATTGAACTTAATTCACTTTCGCTTGCTAGATAAAATAAACGTTCACAATAATGCAAATGTTTAGCTCACCTGTGCGCAAGAAGAGTATGTTAAGTTTTTGCAATCGTCTACTTTCCGTCCTTCGTCGTCAGCTATTGGGTCGTGAGCATTTGCCATGCGAACGAAAAAGAGGCCGTATTTATTGTATTGACTATAAGTGCCTATGATATATCGGCTTATTTCCTTGGATCGATCGCGATGGAACCAACACTTGATAGCATGGTCAAATTAAAGTAAAAAGCGTGTCAGAACTGAAATACATCAATATCTTGCGGCTGTTTGGTGTTTAGTGAGTTCGTTGACTTCATTGGGTTTCTGCCATCAAGTACTATGATGTCAATCAGATTTACCATACCTTAAAATATAAGTATTTAAAATATGCATTCAGTAGGTTTTAAAGAATATTTAAATCTTTAAAAGTAACACGAGCTATATAACATAACGTGGCTTTAAATACTTTGATTTTATGCACGAACGTATCAAAATTTATATTTTAATCAAATTGTAACTATAATCGTAATACTAATATCACAGCCCAACAGTATGAAAATTCGTAATTGATATTTTTAGTTGTCTTTTAACCAAAAATGTATAATGAAATTACTTTCAATTAAGTATATATACAAGTTCTAAAAACAAATTTAAAATGAACGGTTTGAAGGACACATTCAGATGAGTTCGCGTATACTTACTGAAATTGCTTGTTAAAATCTCTGTTGTGCGAGTTAGTCATTTAGTCATTCGAAACAAAAATCTGAGTGGCCAACAAATTTAATTCAAGCACTGTCTAGAATTTCAAAAATGTGCGATTCATCACACACGATATTTTTTTTTAAACCAACTACCGTATACGTCTGGTGTATGTGGTTTTAATGAACCAGTTGTTCAGGTACATCCTGCTCATATTACATGCCTAGATGTGTTAGCTGATACGCACCAATTAAGTTTCAGCCGTGTTATTTATTTCCTCATTTTTGCGGATATAATATTTCCTGCTTGCGTCAAGTCGAACACGGATGTTGCGTAGTTCAGAATGCGCCTCCCTTGTCTAAAGGCAAATGTATAAACTTCCTGATGCTTGGGATAACACTGAACAAACGCCATGAGGATTGAAGGTTATGCTGGGTAGTTCAAATATATTTTGTTCGTAATTACCATTACAGCGCTACGGCAAAATTAACTTTCCTGAAAGGTATTTTTAAATTTTATCAAAGTGCTCATCATATTACTCATTGTGGTCCATGTTATGCTTCTGGTGTTATGAATTAAAGGTATATACAGATGTAGCAAACAGACTGTGCCAGCTTGGTATAGCAAAAAAACTGAACAAACCAATGTTAAAGGATGCAATTCACTGACTGACTTTCCACAATTTGTCACCTTTTGTGTAAGACTGAGCAATAACAGAACATTTTTCACATTAGATAAATATCGCGCATTAATATGCATATGCGCTAAAGTAAATGCACGTATATTGATAATTTATCATTTAACATTGATACACAAAGTGCATAACAGTTTTAGTGAAATGACTTTCTATTTGACATTTATACTTACTTAACTATTTTCGAAATATTGGAAATAACAATATTGTTATTTCTTGGTTACAGTAGAATCTAGATATGTTACACCGTGGTTACAATCAAGTTTTAAACAATTTTTACAAAAAGACTTAAAGTATCTGTTTAAAAATCAGACCATCTGCCCTAATAACTTTTCATAGTAACTATCATCCCGCTATCTTAGACACAGATTTGCGCAATGTTTGTGTAATTGTAATTTAAGGAAAAAAACTGCTTTCGATATACTGTCGTGTAAGGTTGCATGTTGGTACTTTCGTTTTCAAATTAAGTGTATTTGCAACAGCATTCGCAGTTGTCAACTATTCCATCGGAAAATGATCGTTTGATAATCACAATTGTTTACAACTTCTTCGAATTTTAAAGGTGAGAGTTTATTTTATACCATATTTATTTCTTAACAACCGGACCTTGAGTTTAATGTTACTACTTTAAATAACCATCGATACGTTCTGGACAGGTAATGTTGTGTATTCTTTAGTTTTACAATGTTTAATTTATTTATATAGTATTTCCAATGTTTGTGACGATCCTTCAGATGATATTTAGTCTACACTAAGAAGAGATCATTAAAATAATTTAAAGCACATAACCTATAAGTGTGCTTTTATGTTATGAAGTAGTTGAAATAAGTCAACTGTCAGCTGTATAACCCAAATAATTGTGTTTTCATGCTCTAGAGTAGTTGCAATAAGTCAACTCTCAGCTGTAGAACCCAAAGGGTTGCTAGAAGTTGCATGGCGCTGAGTAATGTCTCAAGATGCAACATGTAATAACCACCGCAAAGGCTAATGAACACTGATACTGTAAAACATTTTTAACGTTTACCTGTCTGCAGCACAAACTTATGCAAATTGAACTATTAAAGCAAACTATAAATATTTTTTATTTACTGTATTATTCGTTCGATCTCTGTATCCAACATGTTGGAAAAGAGTCGTTATGTGGCCTACTTTAAGTGTCGCTATCAGTTGGGTCGCAGGACATCAATATTGTGCACATCGTGATATTCGATGTAACCTAAGTCGATGTCGAAGAGATGTCAAATACTTACAATGTTATAGATGTCAAAAATAAACTGTCAGCAACAATTGTATGTTGAAACAGCGTCGTGTTTATTTAGCTCGGATGCAAAGGATAACGTCCGCAGGCTGCCATTAAGGTAAAAGTAATGTGTTGTTGAAGTGTATTCATCGCTTTCCTTAATTGGTAACGAACGACGTCTGTTTAGTGATGCGCACTGTATTAACGCTCCATTGCGTATGTGTATTCAACATGATTATTTTTTATAGTATTTATTCGTTATAACTAAAAGATAAAATCAAAATATAAGTTGTTTTTTTACCGTTTTTCTAAAACGTATACTTAATTAAAAAAATAATAATATCAGTTTAGGAAACATTAGTGAACTTCACAGGAACAGTTTTTAATAAAATCATCAATTTTAGATTAACCTTTAATTTTTTATATAAATTAATTAAGCACTATAATAACAATTACAGTTTATCAAAACAAAAATGTGACATTAATCTCCTAAATATGTTCTGAAAACTTCATGTCAATTGAGTTCAGTTAAACTTAATTATCATCAAACATGGTTTGGCATCAACGAGTTTTGTGTTAAATAATCAAGGAAACCACATGTAAAGACAGTATCGGGTAATTACTCTACGCCCGACCATCCCCTTTCCCCACGCCTCACGCAAATTTTGGACCAACGTACTTGTCGAACATCGTAGTTCGGTGCGTTTTGGCTCTTTCAAAATGAATCTACTGCAATGAATCAATCGTTTTTCTAAAGTACCAATGAGTCAATAATGTTCGATTTATGCATTAATTTCGATTTAAAATATTAATTATGAATATAACGTGTTAATGTTAAATGTAATTATTTTATGTAAAATATTACCCGTATTGATTTGCGCCTCGCGTCATTTTTTAGTCACAGCGCATGGTCATTGACAGACGACAGCAAATTCCGTACTCTTATTAAACCCGAGTTGTACATGGCGCACAAGTATATTGAATGGAAAATCCTGTATATGCGAACAATGATACTTGTAGAAACAAATATTATCACGTGGTTGTAACACAAACGGCGTGACTCTGTTTTATGAATTGACATGGTGAATCCATAAACTGGAATAACATAACTACCGCGTAAATTTGATTTAGGCTATCGTTTTCACAATATAATCACCATAAGTAAATACTTGCTTAACATTTGCATTTAAAATAGATAAGGTGTTAAAACACATTCTATCACAGTTGCACACGCAAGCACATTATAATAAGAAGGGGGCGTACCGTGGGATATTACCCCGATATACCAACGGTTGTTTAAAGTGAAGTCATGCTGATTGTTCGCGCACTGTTTATGAATAAAGACGTCGTCATATATTTTCATTGTTGTGGTTACGTCGCGTTTTCGCGAATATGTGGAGGACGTTCGGTTAATATAATTATCATGTATAACCTTTAAATTGCGGATAACTTATAAATTACATTAGAATCGAAATAATTGTCGTGTCAGCGTTGGTTATTGCGGTAATAACCAAATGTTCGTCGTTCCGATGCTTGTAACAAAACAACTTAGGCTTCGCCCTCGTGGTTTAATCACTACGCATCGAAATTCCAAACCGTTTGATATTACCGCAATAGCCAATGATTACACGACGATTATTTCTTAAATGAACAATGCTGCTTACCTGCACGTCAGGCGTAATCTACTTTTGATGCGTGGCTAAACATACGATAAAAGCAGTTTTTGGACACTATTGTAGAAATAGACTACACGTATATTTTTAGGATAAAAGCTTATTGATCAGTTGTTTTGCTATATGCCATTTATGTAATGTTTTTTTAATATAAGGAAACGCAATTTATATGTATATCGGAACATATCAACATCGTTTGTAAGTTCTGCAAGCACGTTTAACTATATTACATAGACCAGAGATTAAATTGTTCGTTTACTGATGTTGTTGAGTGTACATATCTATTTTTAGAAACAGTGATCTGGACACGTTTCCGACTGACCCTAATACAAGCGCAAGCTAGGTTTAGATGTCAGTAACATCTAAATAACATTAAATAACACTACTTCTATCCGAACTCTGGATATTAAGTCGATGCAGTTTGTTTTAGTTAAGTTGATATTGACTTGACAAGCCTCATATTTAACGCCGAGTGATGTCTCTATTCAAACTTACTATCTTGAGTTTCATCAAGATGCGTTCATGCAAACACGTTATGTATTAGAAACATTTATAAGAGAGCATTTATAATAGTATATATAATAATATACTATTATATTATAGTATAGTAGCCCATCATACGATATGGCTGGTAAACAGACTTGGTTTAGTGATCATGCTCATAATCATTGACTCGATGTTTGCAGATAATAAGATTAAAACTATGTAAAATAAACAGCGGATAATGTTTATTTTGTATTTGACTTTATAATCCATAATTCATAATTTATGCGTCCTTCGTGCAAAATGCCTGCTTATTTAACTTGTCACATTATACTTCCCACGGGGATGTTCACCAAATTCCATGATTTAACTTTTTGAAATATTGAGCGAGCATTATTTTCATTGACGCTGCCCTTCTTCCGCCCAGTGCCCGACGCCGCCCAGTGCCCGACGCCGCCCAGTGCCCGACGCAGGTGCTCCATAATAGTTTTTTTTTTAAACCAGCTTGTGAAACATGAAACAGTGTTTACTATGTCGTTGTTATTTCAAAAAGTATCAGGCATGTATCTAAGTGTGTATATGTATACAAGTTAAGAAGATCGCATTTCGTAAAACCCATTCAACCATTGTATGAACAGACGATAAATCTTGCAAAATCTGCGTTTAAGTTTAGGACAAACTTAAGTGTCATATTACAACATTTACATGCGAAAAGCACACGTTTAAAAACTACATACAATTACCGGTTTATTTCAGCTGACACTGTTCAAAATATAACTGAGTGAAAGCGGACTTTTTAACTTTTGAAAGAAAGGTAAGATTTTATTTTTGTAAATCATTCATCATTATTACTATTATTAGTATCATTATTATTATTGTCATGTCTTATTCAGTTTATCTAGTGCTGATATTTTGTGAACATAAACCAGTGTGCTTGTATAATAGTGATAGCTGTGTGCTTAATTTTGTTTACTGTACCACGATCATTTATGTCGTACTCCGTACATTGTAGAGGTTTCTAGTTATATGTATCTTAATAAATAAAATTTACAATAATTAATTTGATCTGTAAACAATAACAATACAATGCTGCATATTTTATTTTGCATCTTACATATTAACGTACATGTATTATCATTGTTTAATAGGCCATCAGTCGGGTTATCGGGGGAAGGGGTAATAACAATGATCGGTTAAGTGGAAAAAGGGTAGCAATACATGTATTGAAAGGTTGGTCTTCGATAGCAACAGGAATGCAATTGTGTAAGTCAATTTGATGGATTGTATGGCAAAAAGCGTTTTTGACACGTATCATGCACGTCTTAGGATACAATGTAGCAGCTATAATGAGTATAAAAGAAGATCGTTGATAACCCTTAGTGTCGATGTGGTGAATTTATAATGTACCTATCTTTCTTTTTTGTTCACTCTTTTCATCAACGCGATACAGACTGAGTGCAGCTTATACTTGGTCTTAAAGACGAATGATATTGAAATAATGCATCACATTTAAATATGTTCTTGTATACATTCGTAACAGTCATACATTAAACGTATTTCCTTGAAGTAACATATTGAAGTCTTTACCGTTGCAATTAGTTTCAAGTCACTGTATATTGTGATCCCTATTGCTTATGATGACATGCAATTTTCGAAACTATACATTAAATTAACCGCCAATGCTACCTCCGATTAGTGTAACGCTATGTTTTACTATTGTAGTGATGTATATAAGTTATTTTTAAGATATGGGTAATGTTATGAAGGTAGCATATTACATCAAATGTATTTGCAAAAGTAAGATTTTTTAAGTGGATTATTGAGACTTGTTTTGTATTGTTTTGAGGCTAGTGGTTGGTTTATTATACTGGTGGTTGGTTTATAATACTGGTGGTTGGTTTATAATAGTATAATGGTGTTGTTAAAAAGTTATACACGTGTTTTTATTTGAACAATCCCAACATGTCAGGATGTATGATTTTAAAAACATACAGCACATGGTTGCGAGTGTATAATACAAGTTTAAATGTATAACCTGTATAGATGAAGTGCGTTCAAAAATAACATACCGAGACTTCGAAACAGAGATTTAATAAGCGGACGTATTCTACGGATATCTTATATCCAGACTGCTCGATCGATTACATACATCATTTTTTATAATGTTATGGATGATGGCTTTGTACAATTGAATTTATAATATGTCTGCACAAAGACAGTATCTTGACATGGAATGAACAATTTATTTACGTAAGTTTAATATATTGTTTCAAATTACTTATACAACGCCATCAATGCTCCATTTCACATTTTCTATTATGGGATATGTTTCAGAATATACATCTGCTCGATCGCTGAGCATTACTTGCCTAAATAAAATATCAATAATGTGTATTTAATGATATTATTGAGGGGATTTGTGTGTGATATATATGCGTACACACAACATGTTGATATATACTTTGTCATAGCTAATGAGCATTTCTATGCCAATTAAGTTCATTGAATAAATCGCGTGTATTTATTTATTTGTTTATCACAATATAGATAAATATATAATTGTGTGAATTATTTAACTTGATTTAGCACAATACTTCCTATTCATGTAGAAACAATATTAAATAATGTCAAAGCACATAACACATATTATACAAACTGATACATATGCAACATTTACACAAATGGCCAATGGAATAAATCCCTCTCAACGGAAAACGTTCGTAATGACGGCACATAGCTCACATTCAGCACTAAAACACGCCATATTAACATAAATATTATCTTGACTAGATCACGCACGCACTTATGTTTAGTTTGGGAACAGTACATCTGAAAGCATATCTTCTTGCACAAATGATCAGAAAAGAGCATTGTGTTAAGAATGAAGTTGATAAAATGTGAAGATTTTAATGTAAGACAGCATTGTTTGCGGTCGAAAACACCCAAAACGATGAGTGCAGGGAGATGGGCAATTTTGTCAAGTGTGTAACGCACATAATTGCTACTTTGGTGCGCTTCTTGAAACAACATTTTCCCACATTTTACAGCTGACACTGAGTTATGGGTAAAATAAAGCGATCTATCAAGTGTTTACTGTCGGAAATGGTTTATAGCGACCAGTGGCGTTTTTTGTGATGCGTTATTTAATGTTTAATGTGTTAACTGAATATATTACTCGTCTTCCGATAAGTTTCGTGCCACAAAAGAGCTTGAAATATTGTCGTTGAAATCTAACCCCGTTTCTTTTCAACCCTTCAATTCAACGTGAATGCCTGTGCGTTACAGTTTATTGAAGTGTGTATTGGTTTTCTTTGGATTGAATAGGAAAATATAACTAAAGCTGGCTATACTTAAACATTGATTTAAATGTGTGGGTATAATTGTAAACATTACGCGATTTAGTCATGTCTGTGTACGTTTTATTATGATATCAGCTATCAAGATATTAGACAAACGTTAGAAATTGTTTTTGGAGTGAAATTAATGGTAAGCTTTGCTCGGTTATTTGTTTGGTTGAAAGATAGTCTTTGTGCCTAACTTTCATTCGTGGAATAGACTAGAGCGTTTACTTAAAATACATTATTTCGCCACTGTAATCTAAACAACACTAAGTTTTTCGCTTTGTTTCTATTATATTGTTTTGATTTGACACTTGCTCAAAACTTATTTTCGTACATGCATTATTTATCTCGATCATGCACAGATCCGCAAATGTAAACATATTTGAAGCCTGTCACGATAACTTTACCTTACATCGAACAGTTCATTCACTTAGCAAGGTCATATTATGTTCACGTATTTTCCATATTAGAATTAGTTTTCCACATAAAGTGAACCATGGTAGATGCAACTTTTCTCCTTGTATAAAGTTGAGAAAGAATTGCATGTGGTAAGGTATATGCAAACACCGCTTCTTACTGAACATACATCATCATCATCATCATCATCATCATCATCATCATCATCATCATCATCATCATCATCATCATCATCATCATCATCATCATCATCATCATCATCATCATCATCATCATCATCATCATCATCATCATCATCATCATCATCATCATCATCATCATCATCAACATCATCATTATCATCATCAACATCATCATCAGCAGCAGCAGCAGCAGCAGCATCAAAATCATCATCATCATCATCAGCAGCAGCAGCAGCAGCAGCAGCGGCAGCAGCAACGGCATCATCATCATCATCATCATCAGCATCATCATCATCATCATCATCATCATCATCATCATCATCATCAGCAGCAGCAGCAGCAGCATCAATATCCACATCATCATCATCATCATCATCATCATCATCATCATCATCATCATCCTCATCATCAGCATCATCATCATCATCATCATCATCATCATCATCATCATCATCATCATCATCATCAGCAGCAGCAGCATCATCAGCATCATCATCATCATCAGCAGCAGCAGCATCAACATCATCAGCATCAGCATCAGCATCAGCATCATCATTATCATCATCATCATCATCATCATCATCAACATCAGCATCAACATCATCAGCATCATCATCATCATCATCAGCAGCAGCAGCAGCAGCATCATCAGCAGCAGCATCATCAGCAGCATCAGCATCAGCATCAACATCATCAGCATCATCAGCATCATCATGGTCATTATCATCACCATCATAATCATCATCATCATCATCATCATCATCATCATCAAAGCAAACAGTAATCACATATTCAATAAATTCAGTTGATAACATAATCCAACAAAGATTTGCGAATGAAGAATTTAGTTCGAGAAAAATCGGTTATCTAAAAAAGGGAAAAAAATCGGATCACCGATTTGATTAACAAATCTGAATTCGCCTTGTGCGATATACAATTTGGAAATCATCACTACACGTATCACACATAAAATGCGGATAATCATTAACAAATGAATTCAATCAACAAATTAGTCGAGTTCATACCACTTCTACTACCGCCATTACTGCTGCTGCTACTGGCTCTGCTAATGCTACTGCTACTTCTACTACAAATGCTATTGCTTTAACTACTACTTCTACTACTACTTATTCTTATACAATTACTACTACTACTACTACAACTACTACAACAATAACAACTACTACTTCTACTATTATTACTACTTCTACTACTTATATTACTACTACTACTACACATACTAATAATTAAAATAATAATAATTATTATTATTATTATTATACACGCATGTTAATTTACTACTCAACTTATTTAACAATATCATAGCATTGACACATACATTCAACGGTTATTACAAACAAATACATTAAAACTAGTATTATTAATCAGCCCAAAAGGTATATGACCTGTCATCATAGGCCTATACAGCCAAAAGTGCAATTGGAAATGATATCCAGTATTTCTTTACGAAGATCTCCCTTAAACCGAACACATATTTAGTGTTTTATCGCGAAATTTAATGAATCAAGCTTCACTTTCGTTTGGATAGTTGTGTGAAACGTACGTTCATTGTAAAATGTGGTAGAATAATGTTGGTAAAAGATACAGTTTTGATTATAGGTCAGCATGCAATCCAACATAACATCATCAGTGTTATTTCTAGCAACATTTCGGCAAAAAGACAATAGACGGATCACGTTCTGTTAGGTTAAGTAGCAGTATAAGCAAAATGGATTTTTAAGGAAAGAGCTCTATCTTCCGGATCATTCCGGAGATAGGCGATGTATCACGATTGACTGTTAAGATCTTGAATCAACAGCCATATATTGTATAGCTTGTGCAATTCATGTCTGACCAATCAGTGACAATCTTACTTATCACGTGGATCTGTCGCTTGATTTGCTAATTGCGCATTCGTATTTAAGTCCTTGGCTGTAGAATTTGTGTTGATTTATATGAAGTTATCGAAGTCTAGGCATTTGTAAGTAACTTGTATTTGTTTCTCAATTTAAGCATGTATGTGGGTTTTTGTTATATTAGTGTAGCATTATTTTAGGTGTTCGTTAGAACCGTAAAATGTGTAATTACGATTTAATGTGTACACATTCGCAATAATGTGTTCATTTTATCAACAGCAAACAATTTTGAGAGTGTTTCTTCTAATTAAATTCGTTTCGTAAGGACCTCATGAAACGTATTTATGTGCGACAGACATTGTTCATTATTACATTTGCATAGGTACAATTTAGAAAACAAACTATACAGTTTATCAATTAAAAATTCGTTCCTCTGCTATTTGAATATAACATACTTTTATGTACAGGTTATTGAAATATAAGGTTTATCCCATGCCAAACCTCTCTTTTATAAATGATTGACCGTGTGCCTTTACAGGTTGTTTTATTCAAAATGCAGTGAGCACATTCACACAAACTTGAAGACTTTAATTTGCAATGGTGCATATACATGTCCTTTGGTCATAGTAAGCATTTTGAATATGTACTGACAGCTTCTAAATTTCGAATCAACGGATAATTTGAAAGGATGTATGACATTCGTAATAATTTAGTCCTTTCAATGTATTTATTTGTTTCAACGTTGTGTTGTGTTGGTTTAAGTAGTAATATGTTATATACATATTTATATGCTTTGGTAGAGTATGTTATTATAATAAGCATATATGAATATTCAATATGAAGCAGTTTTTCCATTCCATAAAAATGCATTTATCAACGTGTACATACAATTGTGTGTGTTTCACTTACGTATAGTCGAAATTCAACAGGTATTTCTAAGATACTGATGGCTGTATATCTTTAAGCAGATCCGGCATTGACATTTTAACTGTATAACATAACACGAGAGTGAAGGAATGTTAACATATTACTATGGGAACACATTTATAAAGCCAATTAACCAAAGATTATCAACATCGGCCTAAGGTGAGGCAAACAAACTCGCATTTCGCGACATATTGTGAATTTGAAAGCACAATACGAATCTCAATATGCAATTCAACTTGTATAGTTATCGAGTGAATAAATAATGTCAAAATCGTTTATTACTACTACTACTACTACTTCTTCTATTACTTCCACTCCAACAACAACAACAACTATTATTACTACTATAACTACTACTACTGCCACTGCTACTACTTCTACTACTACTACTTCTACTACTACTACTACTACTACTACTACTACTACTTCTACTACTACTACTACTACTACTACTACTACTACTACTACTACTACTACTACTACTACTACTACTACTACTACTACTACTACTACTACTACTACTACTACTACTACTACTACTACTACTACTACTACTACTACTACTACTACTACTACTACTACTACTACTACTACTACTACTACTACTACTACTACTACTACTACTACTGCTACAACTACTACTACTACTACTACTACTACTACTACTTCTACTACTACTACTACTTCTACTACTACTACTACTACTACTACTACTACTACTACTACTACTGCTACTACTACTACTTCTATAACTACTACTACTACTACTACTACTACTACTACTACTACTACTACTACTACTACTACTACTACTACTACTACTACTACTACTACTACTACTACTTCTACTACTACTACTACTACTACTTTTTCTATTAATACTTCTTCTAATTCTAAGCGGTTTCTGTGTGTTGCACCGTATTTCTGTTATAATCAATATTTGGGTGTTATTGGACGCCGAAGTACGTGTTATTATTTGATTTTTGAACCTTAAAATACAAGTTAACCCTCAATGTCATGTCCACCAAAATCATCCTCAATATCATCAAATTAATATTCATCATCATCATCGTCTTCTGCATCACTTCAAACAACGCTTATCATTAGCAGCATTAACTTGAATATAATTGCAATGACGACAACGACGTAACCAATGATGAGTGATTTGAACATGCGTAATAACACCTATGAAGACAATCTGAAATCTTAGAAATCTTAAATGTTTACATGTGGTTGTTCAACATTAAGTGCATCCCTATCTACAAAATCCATGTAACAATGCAACGTATGTGTTGGTATCGAACAACCCAAAGTGTTTTGTCGTAAAATTGCGGTACTACATTGGTGAATGATTTGTTAATAATTTATTTAAGAGCACTAATACTAAATTACGAAATCTCATGTTGGAAGGTGTAGCAGCGTCTTGTTTAGGTTAGAAATAAAACACTGTTGCATTAAGAGTGCCACTAAGTGATCAGCTTACACCAAATCCCTAAAGGTGGGTTGGTTACATTGTTTGACAGCGGTTCTTTTAACGGTGAACTATATACGTTGTTTGACATACACCGGCATTACTTGAAATATATTGAACATCTCAATTCACATGTTTATTGACGAAAATCTCAAAGCGTTTCGATGTGTATCTTATTGAGTCTGATTCCTGTATTACTCAACTCCCAATTAGATCTAATTAATAAATTCCGCTGTCGATACTTTGTTTTATGTTTTGTATTTCTTGGCAACGCTAAATGTGTGTTCTTAAAATTGTGTAATAATGTGTTAAGGCGATCACAGTCAATCCTAATGTTAACTAAATAAAACTTAGATTCTTAATGGTATTTAACTGGATCGTCGTTTTCAGTCTAAAGAGTTTGATATTACCTAGAAATAAGCGCTTTAGACCGATTTAATTGGCTAAGGTTACTATTTGTTAACATTTCTACAAGGTGTATTTGACGTAATATAAGGCCGTCATGTCATTATTTTGAGTTTATACCGGATACAGCTCCTTCCTGAAAGATTGTGGAGCATGTTGTTACTTTGTTGAGAACAATGCGTATCTCAAGTGGGACACTGTTCGCAGTTCAAGCTGTTTGTTTCGGTCATGCGCGTTTTAGTCAGCATTATAGCCGGAAGTGCGCTAACACTGATGCGAATGTTATAAAAAGATATATCATCATCATCATCATCACCACCACCACCACTCACCAGCACTTATCGGTAATGGTTTTCTAGCCATTGAATGATTCCGGTCTTAAACTGGTTCGTCTTGCACGCACACCAAATAATACTTTAGTTAGATTCTTGAAAAGTTTTTGCTGTTGACCATTACCTATGTGTTCATGTGTCCATATCATAAAGCTTGAAATTGCATATGCAATTTGTTTCAAATGAGTTACGTGGTCGACTTCATGGAATACTCCAACATTGTAAAAGGGACACATGTATTATTATAGACATACTATTTTTTTGACAACATTTAAAATGCCGACGGAAAGCAATCATAGTATTTTATCACATCTCATAAAGTTCATAAACACTTATATAATATTACTTTCGTATTTATTTGAAGGTTTCACAGATTTTAGTGAGAAGAGGAGCAATAGTTAAATACATATTATGAAGTCCACAATTGTACAATCAGTAAGGCGTGTAGTTTATTGTTGTTTTTTTTACAAATCGTATTTGTGCCCTCTAAGGATTGATGGTGTTGTATAGATTGCGTTCAAGTGTTTCCATTTAGATACATGCCTGAAAAATATATAAGAGTTCTGAGTTTTGTCTTTAATACGGAAGATTTTAGTCGGCTATTCTACTCATAATTTTATTTCTTCAAGAGAAAGTAAATGTTGTCTGAAGCACTTTCGAAACTAAACACTTCATTATGCGACTATGTACTTTATGATGTTTTCGTTTTGTGAAACCGTTCGGTTCGTTAAAGAGTGATTTTTGAAATTTAAAGTTGTACTGACAAGATAAAGTGAAAGGTATTTGTTGTTTCCATGGCGCTCGTACAAAATCAAATACTAGCGTTATTACTGTGGTTTATGGAAACACCTAAGATTTTTGTTGGCAAAACACAACAACAACAATTTAATAGATACATATTATTTTTATTTTTGGCAGTTTGTTTATGAAATACCGAAAACTAGCACTTATAAATATAAATGTGTATCATTTTGGTAATACATTAATGTTTGAGTAACGCAATAAACTAGCTTAACCCCCCACACTTTCAATTAAATTAGGCCATTCAAACGAATAACTTATTATAAGGCCATGCTATTTTAACATTTCGAGCTCAAAATAAAAACGCTTCTCTAAAAGCAGCAATATGAAACCTTTTTTAGAGGCAGAATTACTGTGATAAAGAAAGCTTGGAATTGACACAAGGCAAGTATTTACGTATTGCATTTAGATTTCAATTGTAATTTTGAATGTTGCAATACCACAGCAACCAATAGGGTTGATTATTTATAAATCACTATGATCGTCAATCAGCTCGTCCGCCTGTAGGTTCCTGTTTGTGCCCGTCTGTCCTGATTGTTTCCGCTCACTTACCAATCCGTTAAAGAAGATGACTGCAAACCTAAATGATAATAGAGATAGTGTGTCGAGTTCAAGAACAATCCGGTCAAATTCATGGTCAATTATTTAATTGTTTGATTATTTGAAAGGCCGACATACATTCCGTTTGACGATTTAAAAAAAAATTGCCAGCCGACTTCAAAACAATAATGTCGAATCATTATTAAATGTATGCGTGGTGTGTTTGACGCAACATTTGGGTGCTTTTAAGGTTAAAGTAAAATTGTGATGCTATTTTGTTAAAAAAACTAGTTTTTTTATGTTCTGTAAATTAACATAAAATTGCAAATTTCGAAATAATAAGTAACTCATAAGAGCATAGAACATTGTGTTGTTCACCAGCACCTAAAGTTACCTTTAGGCTCACGCGTCAAAATAAAGTGCATATCATCACACCTCTATATACAGGGGTACCTATCACAGTGGAAATAATCGCCTTTCATACATGCTGTCGATACTTCATATTTCAGATTCGTTCATGGTGTGGCAAACTTAATTACACATAAACAATGTCGTAATGAAGTGTACCTTATCCAGTAGGTTATGCGAGCTTAGACTAATGTACATCCTTTTTTAAACGTTAAAGCCGGCTATTGTCCCGATTAACTATATGTTTTGTTTCACTCATTAAAACATGTAATAGTAAGAAAGCAAATGTATCAAGGATCATTAACAATTGTTGCCGGTAATGACTACAATTAATCAATGAACTGTTTTTCGACTTCTCATACATTGAGTAATTGTCTGTCTGTTAGTTTACCCAAATTGTCATCGTTATTCGAAAACCTACAACTGCGATCATTTCAGTCTTGAATAATTCATATAAAGGACTGTGTAATTAAGGGCAATGTGCCAATTTAATTTGTAGTTTCATTACCGAGATATCAGTCGTTGTCATCCAATTGTGTTGCGCTTCGTTGTTTTCTCTCCAGACATCTGCTTTAAACTCGTTGATACCATGAGATGTTCCCATATTCAAGATGAGCGAACCCGAGCCTGCTAAAATATTGGTTCTATTATTCCGCCTGTGTGTATTGAAGCGAGTGTTTGGAACTTAATGAAGTAGAACACCTTACTTAAAGTCATGTTTGTGTGGACGAACCAAATACATTCAATAAAATAATTGAATGATAAATAGTTCATTTTAATTACAATAATTTACATTATTTATTTCAGGAGACATGCCAATTATGTTGATAAGACTAAATCATGTGTTGACACAAAGGTTTAATATGTAAAAGCATTATCATATACAAATATTATATAAAATGTATTCAAAGTTTGTCTATATAACCGTACAAATAGACGCGTACAATAACTGTGAATGCAATAGAGCTACAGTCAGCAAATTTGACCTGAAGGGACTAACATACAAAATAAATAGTCATGCGTTCAAATATTTACTAAATGCTATCGGTCCTTTGTATGCATTTGCCCTGCCTTTTCTTTATTTAAGATTGTGAAATGAATATATATTACATTTCACATTTTAAAACCACATATGTGTATTGCAGCTTCTAACAAAATCGCCCAAAATGCAATCACACTCGGTAAACAGGTTGTCGGCCGTTAGATTTCGATACAAGCATAGTACTTCGATAAACGCACCCGAACAGTTAATATTTTAACGTAGTTTCCAATGATATGCCCCAAAATAGTGCAGGCACACTTATGATAAAGGAAATAGCCACACGAGGAAATTAGCGACCGCTTAATGCCTTTTAAACGTGAGGAGGAAAGTAACATTCAGAAATAGGCACTACTTTTGATTTAGTGATGAAAGCATGAGACGAAACTGACGTAACAGTTCCGTCAACTATTTTATATAAAAAACGCTTAACTGTGTTATATTTTACAAACATGGGTTTATTCAATTAAGATGGTACGTATCTGTCTTGTAATGTCTAGTATTAAACTTGTATTATATATCTAACAAAGTAGCCAGCAACACAATTTAAGTAAGACGGATGAACCCAGACAATTGTACTTAACTTCCGTATCAATCTACATTCGCTTTCACTCGAGAACATCAACGGATTATCATGATGTGTTTTATTCAATAAAGAAAGCTCAATTCAATTGAGAAGGGCATTATCTTCCTTTCCTTGTAAGTTATTCAACTATTATAATACATATGAGAAAGTAAGTAGCAAAATTAAGTATTTGTAAAAGTGAATCGGACCAACTCAAACAACTATCCGTTATATGAATGTCCCGTAAAATCCGAATAAATTACTTTCGATTTCATTAGAAACAAACATGTAGTGTCATGATTCACACATTCAAACGAAGATGTCATTATTGTTATTTGTTTTTACTGTTATTTGATTATACAGTGGTTATTGAGTCGTGCGTTGTTTTTCAAAAACGTTTTAATAGTATCAATTACTATAGCAGGTATTTAAAAGTGTACACGTTATAACTGTAAATAATATATATTGTGTTGCAATGGGCAATGTTGACGGTCTGATATAAACTGAATCTTTTTAAGAATCGATCATGAATTTATGTTGTTTGTATTGGAAAGAGCATTTATTGAAAACAGATACATTTTGAACTATCGACTACATTTAAATGCATAACAGCAACAATTCATTTCTATTTACTACGTCATCTTTAATCTCCAAGTATAAAGACCACCATGTTTTTTAACGATGTGGTGTTTAACGGATAGCTAAAAATTCGTATTCCAACCTATATAAACTGAATTTGCCAGATAAACAATTATTATATTATTATTATTATTATTATTAGTAGTATTATTACTATTATTATTATTATTATTATTATTATTATTATTATTATTATTATAGACAAATGTCTTGCCTATTGAAACATGTTAGCGGTTTTTAATTTCAACCAACATTAATATTTGATAACAGTGTTAGATTCATAATTTGAGTGTGTTCTGGATTATTTTACATGCACAGTTGTCAATGTTTCTCCGTGCAGAGAAAGTCATCGATTATACACTGTTTTATACGCATTATGTAAAGAGTCGGTACACTGTTTAAGACAGGGAACCCGTGTCGGGCCCGATGCTAGTTTCCGTGTGGTTTAAGGGTTAGGGTTAGTAACGTTTAACCTTACAACAATATACCCCTTCTTCGGAAAATGTGCTCAAAGCACATGGCCATATTCCGGTGATTTTCTTTATATATGTTCCGTACTCCAGGTACTTTGAAGTATTTTTAAGTGTTCACAGGGTACTTCTCAGTATTACCTAAGCCGGTAATGACAAAACGAGCCGACATGAATGACGTTATGAATGATGTAAACATCACACCCAGCGGACACATGAAAATACCGCAAAATGTTTTAGTGCTTAATAATATTTATATTGAAATTAATTGTTATTTTACGTTGGTTTTATAAAAACTAAGCTGCGAAAATACTATTATATTTACTTATATATTATACTACATGGCATTGTATAACAAAATAATGAAAACCGATTTATATTGCAAGCTTGGATATGCGAACTCGATACATATTACAACACAATACTTACAGTTATAAATAGCGAAGGGGATTGCCTTAGCTTTGATCTCTCCTATATGCATTGGTCGCAATTGGATGTTTCGAAAATTGTGTTTATTTGGAAGTGTGTAAGCGAACCTTTTCTTTATTTAACCTTATTTATATTACCGCTCATTTTAAGCGTCATTTGCATGTTTGTTCTTTCGTTTTCAAATTAAATTTAATGGCGACAGCATTTTTAGTTGGCAATTAAACAATCGGAATCTGATCGTCTAACAATCACAATTTTCTAAAGCCTCTCCGAGTTTAAAAGGTAAGTTTTCAATGCCTATAGCAAATATATTTGCATGACAAGAGATTATATTTTGACTCTCATCGGTTCTAACCAACCCTCTCTGAGTTTAATGAGGACTTTAAATAACCATTGAAAATGTATGAAAATGTAATACTGTTTAATGTTTAAGTTTTACCACTTATTATTTATTTGCTTTGTATTACCAAGTATAATGACGATCCTTCGAATGATACTGAATCTACACTGAAAGTAGGTCATTTTCTCTTGGAAAGTTATGATTCCCTTATAATTGTGTGCTTGTTTAAGAGTGTAATAAATTTGTTTTTAGTCAATTCTATGTGAAAAAAGTAATACTGTTTGAATACTAATGTAAAAGTTATCTATCTAACTAGTATTAATAGAAAAATCTCACGCGTAACATACCTTAGCAACCAAGCATGTAGGCCAGCCGATGAGAAGCCGTTTACTTATATTTAGATTATTACTAGGAGCTACAGCTAATCAGTTATTTGGCAAAATATAGCCAATTTATATACGGCGTTTTTGTTTGTGTATGTCCAAAAATACAGATACAACTACAGGTGAGGATATAAAACATGGATATCTTTCACTTAACATTCAAAGGTGTTTTAATTATGAAGGCCTCTATCGATGTATACAAATGCTACACACAGTTTCTTTCTTAAATGATCTTTATCTGCAATTAACAAGCAACGTAATGAAACATTCAAACATTGTTTCCGTTTTCTTATGTATCTAGTAAAACGGCTATATTCAGTTTCGTGTAGTCAATAACTGTCAACAACGTGACCAGCTTCGCTTTGAATGAAACTTGAACAACAATATTCATGTTCATCAATAAACATTTCGGGTTCTTTGCATCAATCATTAAGTGAATGAAAAAGTGTAAGGTGGGATATTATATATGTGTGTGTGACTTTAATTGATTACAATATCCGATTAAAGAAAACATAATGCATCCAATTAAAAAAAGGCCAATTGTTAATGAAATTACAACATTTTAACTATTCAGTGATTGTTATATCTGACATATCAAATATGTTATATATTAGACAAACACTAAATTAAATAAACAATTCATATTTAAAGGAAAATAGGAGACTTTACTTCTATGTCATCACACTGTCAACTAGTGTATTATTTCAATTGGTTTTAACAATTTTACGAGAAAGTGGCTATCAAAAAAATGTTAATTGATCAATTCAATTTATCATGGATTATAAAGAACAAGTGATTATGCAACAATGCAGACATGTTTATGTATGACATACAATGATGTGTTAATATTATCTACAGCAACAATAATGTTTCCAATATAAATACATATTTAACTTGTCATTGTGAAAACTTTTAGGATGTGTCTGTGGTTAATCTGATATTGATTTAAAACATCACTTTCATTTAACATGACCAAATATTGCCAAATCCATTGTTGAACCAACTTTCTATTGAGACCAATCTCTCTGTGTAGGTTCTAATACCAAACTTCATCACCGGCAGTGAACGATTAGTTTCAAGTCATAGTTATGTTTTATTTCGTCACTTACAATTGAAATTATATATCATAGATGAATGACATCTTAACACTTTTTCACAGATTTTAGAATGTTTTGAAATGCTTAAAATTTATAATGTAAATATCGGAAATTAAGTTGTCAAGAATAAATCCAAAATACAATATATTAACGCCTGTCCACCAACCAAAAACCTTTGGAGTAAAAGTATTTCGCTAAAACAAATCTGCTATTTACTATTGTAGTTGTAAATGTATTGTATACTGTTTCTTAGCAGTTCACGCTTGGTGCCAACATATAATGATAACACATAAACAACCCGAATCATTCAATCGTTTTGCGTTTGTAAAGCTATATAATTTTCAGGTTTTTAAATCATCAAATGATGCAAGTAATAAGTATTTTAGAATTTCATAATTTCGTTATTATAATTGTATAATCGCAAATAAACAACTACACCAAACATGTGCAAATGTGAATCTTGTTTTTAAATTTTCACAATTTACCTAAACCTGAACAGTTCCCATTAAATTGTGTGCCCATATATTTTAGTTATTTATTTCGTGATGTTTACATTAATTGTGATAGAAATTGATCAGTCCTAAGAAGACTATGCATTTGGCTGAATAGAATTAAATCGCGTGCTATTAAAAAACATGTGTTTTTAGATAGAGGCACATGTATCGGCTCAACTGTTTGTTATTTGCGATTGCTTGAAATGCCCATAAGTACTGCAAACTAGCCTATAATTGACTATACAGCATGACTATGACGTATAGATGATTAAACCGTACTACTTAGTTTGATGATTAGTAGCTTTCTATCGCTACAGCCAAATTTTTAGGAAACGTTAGATGATCGCAAGCGATTAACTAGCAATCTCGATATTTAAAATGCAAAACTCAAACGATTTGTCGAGTTAAAGGGCAAAAGTATAGACACATTTGTTAAATATTTGTATTTTCTTCCGGGAACGATATATAACAGATTAAACATGCCTTTGTAGGTAAAAACGCATGGCGTGTGTCGGCTAATTTCCAATTTGCAAAACGCAATGCGTAAACATCAATTGTTTAACCTTAAACCTTTGTCATCCCACAAAAATAATTCAGTAATTTATTAATAATTGATTGCCGCAATGAAACAGTATGTGTAAACGTTCAAAACGTTTCTTAATACTTCTAATTATGACAGACTACAAAATACTATGAAATCGTGAACAACTAAAACAGCCATGGTCTTTCAACCCGTTAATGATTGGGATATTCGTCTTGTATTGTATATGATAGGGATCATTATAGCTAAGTGTAGTAGGGATCGCAAATATTTTGTCACAATTTTTCAAAAAAAACTTATATTGGTAATTGAATGCAACTTTCGATGCTATTAGAATACAAATTGTTATGTAATTTAACTCAACCTAAGCACAATTGTCGAACTAAACTAATGCCCAAAACGGGGTACCAAACGTCAGTATGGAAGATACTAGACATGACACTGCATCAAAAGAGCTTCCCGATTAAATTAAACGTGACCCTTAGTATTACCAATGTATCCGCTATTAAGGCAACATGAAAACTCGGAATCGGCAATTTAATGTTTTAACACCCATGCCACTCGTGTATCATTATATCTCAAACTAGTAGGGTATTGTTAGAAATATTTTTCAAGGTAAACTACTAATATTCAGAAATGAATATATTAAAATAACACCAAATGTCTTTTAAATGCAACGAACCAGATTCAGAGTACAGCCAATAATTACAGACAAAGACATTTTATAATCAAATAATGTATTTTATTCAAGTCACATTCAAGCCGCTGATGTATTATTAAAAGGCAAGGTAGGAGCAGTTATACTTGGGCTTCATTTATCTAAACAAATACCTGTTTTGACGACGACCATGATCACTGGATTGCTGCCAATGTATCGAAAACATTAACAAAACATTATAAACAATGTATGTTCGTGACTCTTATGCATAACGATTTTTTTTAAATTTTGAACAGCAACTCATGCACGATACGTCGGTCCTCGGACATTTTCGATAACATATTATAAGGACTGGTCACATTTCCGAAACTGGCGGTCATCGTGTCCAACAACACACAGAGATATTAAAATATATATGTATTGTTTGAAATGAAAACGAATCTGTACAACATATTGGCTGTTATCGGTTAATTGTTCATCGATATATGGTTTAACGATAAGATAGAACGGTTCATTACCAACCAGTCGAGCCGAGTCTGTGCTGGTGAAGTAAAGGGCTGTAAGTGCTTTTTCTTGACTCGGTCAAATCATGAATTGAGTTAAGTGACGCCAAGGATACAAAACCGTTTATCATTGGTTGATATGAAGGTAACTGGTTTCAATCTTTGATATAATTTTTAAGCGACATCGGAGAACGATACGAACTTCCCAATTACCTTGACCTTGGCAATATATGATGCAAAAGTAAGCACTTAAATCGGCTGTAAAGTCTCATCGAGTACTATTGGGTTCAATAATTAAGCTTACAAATACTTTTATTCGTGATAAGACACAAAGCTATCTTCACTTGAAATTGAAAGTTTTACCAAATGATATAAATAATACGTCAAATCGAAGTAAGCAATTAACAATATAATATTTAACATTGTTAAAAGTGTTTGAACCTAAGCATAATTAATGCATGGTTATCAATAACTGCATCATTCTGAATTAACAAAACACAATGTACTATTTTAACAAAATATGTATATGTGAATACTTATTTTGAATATTTTTTACAAAATGAGAAACAATGTGTGTTTTGTTCAAATTGAGTACAACTTTAAAACCATATTAACATATAACGATTGCCGTCTGCTTTTAACTTCTTCGTGCATATTTTAATTTTTACCCTTACACGTATAATTGTTAATACAGCATCTATATCTGTTATGGGTATGCGTGTGTGACCCGATTCATCAATGGCGCCCATGTTAAAATCGTGTCTCCGAGAACAGTGAACAACAAAAGTACACCCAAAAAACAAAACACGTTCGAACAAGTATCTTTCCTTTAATAATCCTTTAAAATCCATAATAATCCATTTAATTCAATTATTGACGAGTTTGCATTTAGGGTCTTTGATAATTATTTTAGCATAGTTAAATAAAGACCCTTATGCCATCATAACATTTTATTCAAATGAGAACTCAATAAACTTTCTTCTTTGTCGCACGCTACGTCATGTACTCTATGTACATTACTGCTGTCAAAATGAACCGGAGCAGTTTATCAAATGTGTCGTGTTCTGAAAAAATGGGCATAATGCATGTGCTTAAAGTATCGTCCCATGTTAGCCTGTGCAGTTCGCACAGGCTAATCAGGGACGACACTTTCCGCTTGTATGACATTTTTTGTTAAAATGAAGTCCCTTCTAAGCAGAAAATCATTTTTTTGCGGAAAGTGTCGTCCCTGATTAGCCTGTGCGAACTTTACAATATAAAGAAGTGACACTCCAGCTGCTGGAGCAGTATTGAATTTTCATTAAAACAATTAGTTGGTCCTTTATTTAAGGCAAGTGACCGATTGCCCAAGCTTATCTGGGACGACACTTTTCGCACATGCATTATGCCCAGTTTTCTCAGAACACGATACAAATAATAGCCGTTGGTGAACTCGGTTGCATTTGCAGATTTGTGCATACAAAGATATATTTAAACTTGAACAATGTTTTATTTGTCTATGGTGAATTCCCCTTATTGTACAAGAAAGTAAGTAAGTTTATTGTAAACATAGGCCAAATTAGAGAAAAAATCTAGCATGTTACGACGACCATGTATAATTGTTATGTTACATCAAGAACAACTAGAAGAATAGACGCTTTTGTTAGCACTCTCTTGCAGTTTTGGAAGCACAAGGGATTCCGCTAAATGATGCAAATCCCGACATCATTATCAATTTGTCCCTGGTGATTTTGATGAACTCATAGTTAAAATTTATACTTTATTTTATTGTGAATTCATTTGTAAATGAATTTGATAAAAAAATACATGTCGCTGTTTATAAGCGTGACACTTCGCGCGAATATTACGTCATTAGAAAATGTATTGTGGGAATGTTTTGGTTAAAGCTACCGGTGGTTAAATTCCACTATGCGCGGTTAGGTTACTTAGCGGTATGTTGTGTTTATACAATCGAGTTACCTTGAAGGTTACTATACCTGAATAACCGCAAACTTACCAAGGTTTGAATGTTAACGAGCGGTACTTTAACCAGCGTTTATAAAATCGGGTGCTGGTGTAATTGTTTATACAATCTGGTGCTCATTTTTTATAGAAAACACCACATACTACTATGTCCACGTGCAAGCGGTCGTGTTGGCGGTGATTCTTGCGCTGTGCACGGGTATCTCGAGGGGCCAGTGTCCAGCCACGTGCCATTGCGACGGAACTGTCGTAAGATGCCAAGGACAACAGCTGTTGACCATACCCCTTTCCCTACCGGACGCTACCATTATCTTGTAAGTACCGGTACAATGTATCAGCTGTTGTGTGTGTTATAGAGTCTTTCTGTTTGTCTGACTGTCTGACTGAAGGCTGGTCTATCGGTCTAGGGGTTTGTTTCTGGCGGCTGTCGGGCATCAGGAAGCATTATAGTCAGAGCAGCATTAGTAGCAGAAGCAGAAGCAGCAGCAGAAGCAGCAGCAGAGCATAGCAGAGCAGCATCAGCAGCAGCATCAGCGCATCAGCAGCAGCAGCACAGCAGCAGCACAGCAGCCAGCAGCAGCAGCAGCAGCAGAAGCAGCAGCAGCAGCAGCAGAGCATCAGCACAGCAGATAGCAGCGCAGCAGCAGGCAGCGGCATCAGCAGCGGCAGCAGCGGCAGGCATCGGAAGCAGCAGCAGCAGAGCAGCAGCAGCAGCAGCAATCAGCTATATGCATCAGTGAGCAACAACAACAAACAGGAGAGGGCCGCTTGTGCAGCGCAGTACGCGGATCATCAGCAGCATCAGATATCCAGCAGCAGGCATCAGCATTCATCATCGCAGCAGCACAGCAGATCCATCAGCAGACAGCATCAGCTCATCATCAGAAATCATCATCATCAGCAGCAGCAGATCATTATTATCATTAGCATCAGCACTCATCATCAACATCATCAACATCATCATCATCATCATCATCATCTCATCATCATAATCATCATCATCAATGTCAGCACATCAACAACAAACACATCATCCTATCCTCTTTCTCAGGGAAGACCTCTTGTCATCATCATAATCATTCATCAGCATCATAAAAGCATTCCTCAACAAGACCTGACATCCTTACTACATCCTACTAATAATTCCTCATCATCCTCCTCCTCCTCCTCCTCCTCCTCTCTCATCATCATCATCATATATCATCATCATCATCATCATCATCTCATCATCATCATCATCATCATCGATATGCTTTTTGTGATCAATAACTATTATATTCGCTTATATGTTTTATTAGTTTAAAGCACTATTTGTATCATTACTTTGCCGTTAATAATTTAATTAATTAACAGAAAACACTATTCAAACTAAATAGCGCTTCTTTTCAATAAATTTACTAAGAGAAAAAACTTAAGGTTTTAAATCTGTATTTATCTGTAAACGGTTGAATATGGACTGTTAGGTGCGTAGTAGTATAAAGGCATCTATTTAGTTGTTGTAGCGTTTTAACGCCATTGTGTTGTCGTTGATACAGTACTAATATTATAGTTATTTAATAAACTTGGTGCTTAGTTAAATGTGAATTGTATGCGAACAAACCATTGTCCTCGCAAATTTGATGAGATGGTGTTCGATATTGCTCAGATGATGATGATGATGATGATTATGATAATGATGATTTATCGGGGTGTTTTGTACGGAAGAACTGTCTCTGATGTGTGCAGTTGTCTTAGTGTGTTCATTTGTTTAAGTGGATGTTTGATGTTGGAACGGTATGTAATTCTGAATATAGTCTTTCCCTGCTTAGAGGCAATAAGCAGATGCACATTACACCATTTCTTTAGCTTATTTGAAATCTAGGATTATTTGTTTCGCATTAGAATATTATTATTTGCTCCTCAGTTAACTTTGTTTTTATTCCAGGGATTTTATACAAACAACTCTATCGCATCCCTTCCTGCGGATGACTTAGTTGTATACATATTATACATATTATTGTCAATAGTGTCTTTTAAATCTATTTTTATAACTATTGAAATAACATTATTTCAAGATATTAGTTTTCCCCTTACAAATGGGGAATACACAGGATGGTTAAAGTAACCCGCCCTTTTAAAACAGATAAACAATCTATACTTAAGAGTCGTGAAACGAATTATTAGCAAGTGAACCTGTGAACCTGATAGTTTTGAATAATTTGTTCACATACTCGGAGATTTTTAAGCCTTTAAGTATGTTTTTTTTATTTAACCACTTGCGCCGCACTTAACTTAAACGTATGCCCGCTAGAGCCCTGCAAAGTATCTACTCATGTCACTTTTCGCACCTGACTATTTGGGAACCTGTTTAGTGAGTACAACAGTGGAATGGAGTGTATGTGTGACATAATAACTCAATTCATTGTTTAAGATATATCTGTATTTAAATAATTATACAATGCATTGTTTACCCTCTTAAATCAGTTGGCTTATGAGAATACAACAAAACTGTGTTAATAAAAATATAATATCAATAACTATTTGGTATCAATAAAATACACTCCTGCAATATTTTATTTAACACAATAAGAACATTTCGTCCATGCATTTAAAAATAGTGATTTTTGAAGCTTCCGGTGTGAAAATACATCAGTTTATGTAATACGATTGCATCAAAATCATTAAATATGTATAGTATGTCATTCTAATTTGTTTAATGATGGTAAAAAACACATTGTCTGATTGTGTTTACCGTTGATTATGTATAACTTAACATCAAACAATATTTAAACTAAATGGCGCTTTTTTAATGAAGGTAATTTGTTTTAGTGTAAAGGTTAATCTGAATAAACTATTAGCAGTTTTGCAATATATTTGTAGGTTAATAGCAGAAGGACTTATCTAGATTAGAACCGTCCTAGTATTTTACTTGTGTTGTGATTGATATAGTACTTGAATGTATAGTTTATAAAGGTAGCTTAGTTTAATGCTAGAAGTGTTCAAATTATCAAGTGCTCGTAAAATTTGATAGTGTGATGCTGCGTAAAAAACATAGATGATGACGATGGTGATGATGATATAGTTGTTGTGTGTTAATGATGAAGATTATGATAGCGATACATTTTAAAATACGAACGTTCTGCCAAACTACAGTGCATAACAAACCAATTTTTTAAATGACTTTAATATGGTCTGAAAGTATTTAACAAAGATATGTTGAGCCATTAATATCTTTATTAAAAATAGTATCCAAGGACTTAAATTTGTGAAACACGTTAAAGACTGGTTAACATAAACATTGCAATATAACATATGTAACATCCCCTTTTCTGAGATTCAAGAAAATATACAATATTTTCAATGGTTTTGAAAGCATAGTACTTAGCCATAAGGACTGTTCTTACTAAAACATATATTGCATAGTAATTCAATAATAAACTTTCTAATTAAATGTTCAGTTTTCAACCTTTAATACGCATGTTCACTTTTTCTTTGGACATCAAAGTGTAAAGTTATCGCACAATATATGTCTTGTTGGGATCTTAAATTTTCTAAGCATGTGCTTGATTGTTTGAACATATCTTTCAGTTTGTCCCATTCTTTGAATATACGCGGTCTCGATGTTGAATGATTGCCACTCTTCCCCAAATTTCTTAAATTGACTACAAGCGAATTGCGGTCAAGTATCGTAACACGTTCATCAATGTAGCCAAATCGCTAATTTTTTTTCAGATAAGGGGTAACATTTCTGAACGTAACCAATCGAGCTTTTAAAATCTGGTCAATTTGTAAATAGTCCAGTCAACGAATAATGTCTGCCTTGTTATTCAAACACATCTTCACCGATCTTAATGACGGCCTATCAGACATCACTGGCAACAAAGGCTCTTTATGATTCATTTTACTAGTG
>NC_068362.1:43279278-43329278 GCF_020536995.1 Dreissena polymorpha | reverse complement strand
GAGGGCTGCCCGCAAGACTGTCTTAACTGTCTTTTTTGAAATTTTACAGGAGAAGCAAAAAACATCACATTTTCTCCATTCTTATTGTTAACAACAAAATACTTCACATTTTATTACAGAATGAAGAAACAAACATATTTCATATAATCAAAAACATATATCTTAAAAAATAAAATAACTTTGTAGAATTATTTGACTTACTACACTCTTGCGCTGAAATTGGACATGTTTGGGATTTTGAATTCCCTGCAATACTGTAGTAAGTCAAGTTACTACAGTATTGCAGGAAATATTAATGGTAAGCAATACTTTTTTTTCTCTGCAATACAAAAGTAAGGGTTCTAGAAATAACATTAACATTCTTAAAAAGGGAACTTTTTTATTTTTTTACTTTTCCAACACATGTTACTCTAAAAATATGCATATTTGCATATATTTGGCATTTGGTGTGATAAATTTAACAAAGTTGAATGGTATTGTCAATATTTTTATACAAATTCCCTGATTCAAGAGTACATAAACATGGAAAATACTGCAAATTGATTATCATTAACCTTATTATCTTAATAGATAGGCAAAAACATTTCATATCTTAAATATATCATGATTTGCTTCATTTTGTATTATAAAATCTAAGTTTCCAGTAATTTCAATAATTCAGTGCACACATTAGATAGAATTTAAACTGATAAAATAACAATAGTAACTGACAGCAGGCAAATCTTTTGTATAATAATTTTTCATTTTTTGTTAATGTTAGAAAATATAACATTTATAACTCCATTTTAAAATTATATACTTATTAACTGATGTAGTTCTCAGAGATTCTGTAAGAACTAAAACCTATATTTTTTTACTATGTCAGACATACCTGATCAAGTTAAACAATAATTAAGAAATAACAATAAAACTAATTTCTGAACAATGTTTAAAGTATTATTCAAATTAGAATAATAATGTCTAATGTATGTAGCATTTATATAACAAGACATTGTTCTTGTCAATAAGCAACTTAACAGCAAGTATAGTTGACAGGTTTGTAGATAAAAATCAACAGAACTTATGCAAATTCATGATTGTATTCTAGTTTATTGTTATCCATTAGAACACACTGGTGAATAATTGTTAGTATTATTCATACATTAACGTAAGTATCATTCTGTATAATATTTCCATGCTAAAATATGACAGATTTTAGTTACTGGTGGGGTTACAATAGATAATTATCAAATACACCTTTAGACAACCATAAGGCCAACCAGGAGACGGCTGCAGTAGGCCCCATGACGGCCGCTGAACAGGACGTCAGCAAAATGGACACGAGTGGTGGTCATCCTGACCACCGGCCACGTGGTTCCGGTTGATAGCACCGCAGTAACCAACAGTGAGGTGTCTATTTATCGGAATCCCACTGGTAACAGCCAGTAGGAGTTGTCAAGCTATGATAGCACCGCAGTAACCAACCGTGAGGTGTCTAGTTATTGGAATCCCCCTGGCAACAGCCAGCAGGAGTTGTCCAGCTATGGAAGCACCAAGGCAACCAACCGAGAGGTGTCTGGTTATTAGAATCCCCCTGGTTACAGCCAGCAGGACTTGTCCAGCTATGGTAGTACCGTGGTTACCAACCGTGAGGTGTCTATTTATCGGAATCCCACTGGTAACAGCTACTGTAAAACCATTAAATTTCGTGTGGTACTAATTTTCGTGGATTTCGTTGTTCCGCTGAACCACGAATTCAAGTACCAACGATTATTTTTACATTTTTATCCGAAATCGGTCCTTTCGGAATGTCATTGCCGACATTCTCTACTGTTTTCGGTTATCTGAGATATTTGATTGCGATATGCTAGGTAATACAATACGTTGTTTTCTTGATAAGTGTTTGGGTAATAATACTTTCTAAATCAAACACGGAATTTAAACTGTACATCAACGATTCTTCTCTTTTACGTGACGTCGTCAAATTAACAGTTAGCAGATTTATCACATATGTCAATTAGTGCCAATTAAAGTTAAAAGAGACATAACGGTTTTCACACCTGTATTTTGGGGACCTTATTACTCAATTATTACTACTAGGGGACCGATTTCGCTCTTATCGACAATTATCGGCAACACGTTCATGCTTCAGTGCACATTAATCACAAGCATTGGTGTCAGCACACATTAGCACATTATTCTACGTTATTACTCTGGTTGTTTAATTTGATTTTAATTTAAGTTATTATGACTGTCAATCTTCCCCGAGAATTTGAAATCCACGAAATTACGTGTCAACGAATTTGTTGTTTTTTATTAAACCACGAAATTTCATACCGACGAACTTCTATACGTTTACAGTAACAGGAGTTGTCCAGCTATGATAGCACCGCGGTAACTAACCGTGAGATGTCTAGTTATCAGAATCCCACTTGTTACAGCCAGCAGGAGTTGTCCAGCTATGATAGCACCACAGTAAACAGCCGTTAGGTGTCTAGTTATCGGAATCCCACTGGTAACAGCCAGCAGGAGTTGTCCAGCTTTGATAGCACCGCAGTAAACAGCTGTGAGGTGTCTAGTTATCGGAATCCCACTGGTAACAGCCAGCAGGAGTTGACCAGCTATGATAGCAGTTTGTAAAGCCTTTGTTCCCCAAGCGTCGGTTGTTGCAGCCGGACCATGTGGTGGTAACAGGCATGCCGATACTGTTTGATGTTGCTGATGTCGCATCAAGCGTCCTCATCCCGCTCAAGTCGCTAGGTTTGCCCTTGGAAAGGCTCGGTAGAGAGCTACCATCTAGTCCATGTAGTCCTGTTTCTGTTTCATTAGAGGCCCCTTCCACGGCCCATTTGTCAGGTACCCACCAGAGCACGGTTGACGGTCACGAAGTGCAGGCGATATCCAGTGAAACTCCCATGGAGGCGACGCACCCCCACCCTGTCCCTAACAATCTTCCTGTTCTGAGTAACACCCTTACCAAGTGGGACCTGACAAGGCTGCCAAAATCTCGGGCTATATGATGTGAAGAGCAATTGGTTTGTATTTAAAGTAGCGATAGCATGGAATACCTATATCGGTATTCGAATACTCGCACATCCATTCAATAGAATATTCGAAAATTTGCATTAAACAGTTGGAATGTATTACCTTCTGTTTTCTGCAATGTATAACAGGGACGTATTCAAATTGTTTGCATTAGTCCCTGATTATAACCATTTGCCGATTACTTAGAAGGTTGTTGCTTTTGTTATCTTTGCTATAGAGTAATCTTATTGTTGTGAACTGAATATATGACCGACACTCAAATGGGATACAAATAAAAGCATGAAAACAAGTCATAGAATTGTAATCATTTACATTTGAATTTTCCATAAATTTAATAATGGCGATAACATGTCTGTGTGTATAAAAAGTATCATTTCAAAGGGTAATGCAAAATTCATCGCAAATAATTTTAGCGATGACTGCATATTTTTTTGTTCAAACACACATTTAAATCATTTGTCAACTTTGACTACTTAAAACATTTAATGACTGTTCAAACTGTGATCACATCATTTTTACTATTGTTCGCTAGTCATTTTAAGGCCCTAATTGGCAGCAAATTGACAAACAAGTTGACGCCCTTTCTTTGGGTGTGTATATTGCGACTGCACAATTGATGCTGATAATAGCACGTTATGAGCTTGACACGACAAGCGTCTTATCAAACATGTAAATCCCTTTTGATTTCGGTTGGCAATTAGTTGTAATTGTTGTTGTAATTAGTAAGCAACTTGCGGGTAATTAATTAAAAAGCACAAAATCGATTGAAATAGTAAACTTGCGAATACTCGAATGCCAACTCTGTCATTGGAATACTGACGATTCAATCGAATATTCTATTCGATTATTAAAATAGTTGTGCCATCCCTAATTTAAAGCAAAACTTGAGCGGTACGCCAAGATTAATGGCTGGTTGGAAGCGATAGGCTGACTGTCTGGGCTGGTGCCTCACAGGTTACAAAGGCGGTTGACTTTTAGGCATTGCTCAATGAACGGAGAGGGACGGTACCGTACGATGAGCTTATTCAGCGGCTGCAGGAGCGCTTTGGCGCCAGGGAGCTACCTGTCACTGTGGAAGGGTTCCATGTTGCCCATTTGGAAGTAGGCGAGTCCCTAGACGATCGGTCAGATCGGGCGCTAACGCTGTCAACCACTTTGTGTCGTGATATGCCCTACACATACGCCGCTGAGCAGGCAGTGGCGAAGTTTTTTCAGGGTTTGCTTGACAAGGAGGTCGACAAGCATGCAGTTACCCACATCGATGGTGGATGCAATGCACCATAGGATGAAAATATATAGCCATGTTCAGTCCGCTTGCGCAGCGGCTCCAATGGATCCCCAAGAGGATGAGCAAGAAGAATCGAGGTGGGTTCACAAGGTGAAAAAGGCACCCACTCCAGATGTGGTCAGTGGTATGGAGGTCGACAAATTAACCCAGGTGGTTGAGCAGCTGCTGGATGCTGTGGAGCTATTGTCCAACTCTTTTGGAAGTTTGGGTGTTGATCCTTGTGACGGTCTTTGAACGTGGACTGGTCCTAATGCTAACAAAATTGGAGCCGGAAACAGGCGAAACAATGGTTACCATATTGGGAACCAATGTTCAAATTTCCTTAGGGATCGAAGCGAGATGAAATGGCTCCAATTGGGGAGAGTAATGGCGGGACATATCGTGTCTTACGTGTGGTGGTTTGGGACATTCCCAGCGTACTTGTGTAACCAATTTATATTTTTATATGTGCAAAAGAACCAATGCTTTTATACCTTCACAATTAATAATTTTAGATTAAGTGATGCTTAAATCTCATATATAATCTAGTATTATAAAAAAGTATTAAATTAAAGAAAAAAACGTAATAATAATATAATAGTCTTAACTTTGGCATGGTTTTAAAAAGGTGCATCAAAAATCTGATCTTGTAAGTATAATATGAAATGTATGAGTTTGAAAATAAATCAAGATGTTGTACAAAACCTTTTAAACCATTTTTCAAGATAAACTGATGATGTCATCAACATTATGACATCACATTGAGTTGACTTGAGACTGTATTGCAAGAACAAATACCATGAAGATCAATAAAATGTCTGTGCAATAATGCAGTAAGTTGACTTACTACTGTATTGCAGGAATTTTTATTTTCAGAATGAGATAAGACTATATTGCATTATAGACATATACACTATTTGCTTTCAGAATAAAGCAAAACTTTTTCTTGTAGTGATGTAAAACATGCTAACAGGTATAAAAATGCAAAAAAGTCAATTTTGTAAAAATATGCAGTTAAGACAGTCTTGCAGGCAGCCCTCGATATGTGTTTTTGACCTTGACCCCTCAAGCCGTCAGTCAGTCTGTCCGTCCGTCCGAAAACTTTAACATTGCCCATAACTTTCTTACTAGGAAACCGATTCACTTCATACTTGGACACAACATCCCTTTGGACAAGACATATGTGTTTTTGACCTTGACCCCTCAATGACCTTCACCTTATAGTCCAAATTTCTGAAAACTTTAACTTTCCCAAAACATTCTTGTTAGTAAACCGATTCACTTCATAATTGAACACAAACCCCCAATGGACAAGACCTTTCTACTGACGTATATATTTTGACATTGACCCCTGAATCACCTTGACCTTATGGTCCAAATTTCGAAAAACATTAAATTTCCCTTAACTTCCTCATTACTTAATATATTAACTTCATACTCAACACCACTTTCCATGTGTTTGACCTTGACCTCTGAATGACCTTGACCTTATGGATCCAATGTTAAATAAATTAACATTCCTTCTAACTTCCTCATTAGTAAACAGATCTACTTCATACTTGGACACAACATCCCATTGGACAATACCTTTCTACTGACCTATATGTTTTTTACCTAGGTATGTTTTTGACCGTTTTTGACCTACATATGTTTTTGACATCCAAAGTTATATAAATTAACATTCCCTCTAACTTCCTCATTAGTAAACATTTTTACTTCATACTTTGACACAACATCCTAGTGTACAATACCTTTCTACTGACCTACATGTTTTTGACCTACATATGTTTTAGTGAGTATGTATACATTTACTGTTTTCAGGCATGCATGTTTATACTAACCTATTTTTATGCCCCCGAAGGGCGGCATATAGTTTTTTAACTGTCCGTCTGTCTGTCTTTCAGTTAGTCTGTCTGTTCATCCAAAAACTTTAAGATTGGTCATAACTTTTGCAATATTGAACATAGCAACTTGATATTTGGAATGAATGTGTATCTCATGGAGCTGCACATTTTGAATGGTGAAAGGTCAAGGTCATCCTTCAAAGTCAAAGGTCAAATATATGGCTTCAAAGCGGCTCAGAAGGGAGGATTTGTGTTTCTGAAAAACACATCTTTTGTTAAGACTTTCATTTCTATATACACCATGGCATGTACGAAATGTATATTGATGAATCCTTTTTTATGTCCCCCACTATAGTAGTGGGGGACATATTGTTTTTGCCCTGTCTGTTGGTCTGTTGGTTGGTTGGTCTGTTGGTTGGTTGGTTGGTTGGTTTGCGCCAACTTTAACATTTTGCAATAACTTTTGCTATATTGAATATAGCAACTTGATATTTGGCATGCATGTGTATCTCATGGAGATGCACATTTTGAGTGGTGAAAGGTCAAGGTCAAGGTCATCCTTCAAGGTCAGAGGTCAAATATATGTGGCCAAAATCGCTCATTTTATGAATACTTTTGCAATATTGAAGATAGCAACTTGATATTTGGCATGCATGTGTATCTCATGGAGCTGCACATTTTGAGTGGTGAAAGGTCAAGGTCATCCTTCAAGGTCAGAGGTCAAATATATGTGGCCAAAATCGCTTATTTTATGAATACTTTTGCAATATTGAAGATAGCAACTTGATATTTGGCATGCATGTGTAACTTATGGAGCTGCACATTTTGAGTGGTGAAAGGTCAAGGTCATCCTTCAAGGTCAGAGGTCAAATATATGTGGCCCGAATCGCTTTTTTATAAATACTTTTGCAATATTGAAGATAGCAACTTGATATTTGGCATGCATGTGTATCTCATGGAGCTGCACATTTTGAGTGGTGAAAGGTCAAGGTCATCCTTCTAGGTCAAATATATGGGTCAAAATTGCTCATGTTATGTAACTTCTGCAATATTGAAGCTAGCAATTTTATATTTGACATGAATGTGTATCTCGTGAAGCTGCACATTTTTAGTGGTGAAGGGTCACGGTCAAGGTCATCCTTCAAGGTCAAACGTCATATAGGGGGACATTGTGTTTCACAAACACATCTTGTATAAAATATGAAATAGTTTTAGTAATCTTTGGAGGAATATATTTTGATGTTTTGAGTAATGTTTACAGAAAGTAAACACATGATGGGATACATATTATTTTACCTTGTTTACCTTGAACATTAAGGCCATATATTTTATCATTTACCTATTTCACTTATTGCTACCAGTTTTTACAACAATTTAAAATCCAATCATTACCAAAATTGGCTTTTGATCTAGAGGGAAAAATCACTCTTTTACCACAGCTCAAATTTGACTAATATTTCGCAAGCCTGAAAGCCCCATTTCTCTCCCTTGTTCTCGTCAGGATCTCGACCAACCCCAGGAGGCCGTCCTGTGAACTCAGTCGTCAAAGTCAGTAGAGATAGACAAGAACGAGGCAAAGGTTATGAAACCCAGCAACATTGTACTCACGGTAAGAAACCAGCAACATTGAACTCACGGTAAGAAACAAAACAACATCGAGTCTGCTTCCAGTCTGTTATTGAGTGTTTTTCAAAATACACATGTGTCTCGCTTTGGACAATGGGATGAAATGTATTTGTGTGTTTTCCCAGATAATCCTGTGCAAAGGAGGTCTCTAAAGAAAATTATGGCTTTGTGACTGTACATGCTAATCTGTGACAACACTAGAGCAACATTTTTCAAGTCCTGTGTTCTCAGAATGAGGTTGAAAGTAATTCTGCCTGCAGTCAGAGACATAGTTTCGCAAGGTGATACAAGGTGAGCGTCGATCTTGGAAAAAGGGGCTTATGCATTTATAGTGCCATCCACAAATTAGCCTGTGTGGAGTGCACACAGACTCATCAGGGATGATACTTTCTGCTTTTAAGGAATGTTTTGTTTAAAGGAAATTTCTTTTTAACAAAAATCAAATCTAGGCAGAAAGTGTCGTCTCAGGTTAGCCTGTAAGCACTGCACAGGCTAATGTGGGACGACACTTTATGCACAATCATGTATTAAGCCCAGTTTTCCCATAACAGTGCTCAAGTAAAGTCTGCCTCCGGTCTATTGTAGAGTGGTTTTAACATTTCTGATGAGAACAAATATGGTATAACAAACAATATGATTTTAAAGTGTTTAATGGGAAAATTACGCACTTAGACATTCAAATTAAAAATAATTGTTAAGCGATACTAATGTAAGCAATGTATGTGTAATTTACAGAGCTAAAATTTTATGTGAAATCTCAATATACATGTATTTATAAATTGCCCTAAATGGGTATTCAAGCTAGTAAACATATTCTTATTTGATTGCGGAATGTAAATTTATTTAAATAAAGAAAGAAACCAATACAATAATACAATAAACAAGAAACCGTCGGAGATGGGTGATGCTCCCCAAAGTTTTGTTTTTTTTCACAATATTGCACTATATATTCAGATATTAGGAAACGTCTTGAGGGGCATAACTTTGGACAAAATAATACGTTGGATGGTTTAGCAACTTAAAAATTTCTAAGGGCCATAACTCTCTAAATAAATCATCTAACCAGAACCCACAAATAATATGCGCATCTCCTCAAGGTAGTTAAGCTTCCCATAAAGCTTCATTGAATTCCAGTCAGTAGTTGGAGAGAAATAGCCTGGACAAGAATTGCACTATATGTACAATGGAAAATTTCAAAGGGCCATAACTCTGTGAAAAATCATCTGACGAGAACCGGCTGATAATATGCACATCTCCTCTTGGTAGTGAAGCTTCCCATAAAGTTTCATAGAATTCCAGTCATTAGTTGCTGAGAAATAGCCCGGACAAAAATTGCACTATATGTACAGTTAATGGAAAATTTCAAAGGGCCATAAGTTTGTGAAAAATCATGCGACCAGAACTGGCTGATAATATGCACATTTCGTTTTGGTAGTGAAGCTTCCCATAAAGTTTCATTGAATTCCGGTCATTAGTTGCTGAGAAATAGCCTGGACAAGAATTGCACTATTATGTACAGTTAATTGAAAATTTCAAAGGGTCATAACTCTGTGAAAAATCATCTGACTAGAACCCCTTGATTATATGCACATGTCCTCTTGGTAGTGAAGCTTCCCATAAAGTTTCATTGAATTCCGGTCATTAGTTGCTAAGAAATAGCTCGGACAAGAATTGCACTATATGTACAGTTAATGGAAAATTTCGAAGGGCCATAACTCTGTGAAAAATCATCCGACCAGAACCGGCTGATAATATGCACATCTCCTCTTGGTAGTGAAGCTTCCCACAAAGTTTAATTGAATTCCGGTCATTAATTGCAGAGAAATAGCCCGGACAAAAATTGTGCAAAAAAAAACGAAATTGTATGCCAACAAATATAAATGATTTTACAGTATTAGGAGTGTAAAATTCCATTCTCCAGCTTGAATTGGAAACTAAAACTTTGCTCTTGAAAAATATCAGATTGCCATTGGGCGACCCAATTTTTGTATCAGTCAGCGCCTTTTAGCTCACCTGAGCACAACGTGCTCATGGTGAGCTTTTGTGATCGCCTTTTTGTCCGTCGTGTGTCGTCCGTCGTGCGGCGTCAACATTTACCTTGTAAACACTCTTAAGGCCACATTTATTGTCCAATCTTCATGAAATTTGGTCAGAAGATTGGTCTCAATGATACCTCTGACAAGTTCGAAAATGGTCCCATTTTGCTTGAAATTGAAATTGCTTGAAAAACATGGCTGCCAAGGGGCGGGGCATTTTTTCTTATATAGCTACAGTAAAACCTTGTTAACACTCTAGAAGCCACATTTATTGTCCGATCATCATGAAACTTGGTCAGAAGATTTGTCCCAATGATATCTCTAACAAGTTCAAAAATGGTCCCAGTAGCTTGAAAAACATGGCCACAAGGGGGCGGGGTATTTGATCTTATATGGCTTCATGGAACTTTGTCAGAATATTTGTTTAAATGATATCTTGGATGTGTATGAAAATGGTTCTGGTCTGTTGAAAAATGTGGCTGCCAGGGTGTTCACTAGTCATGAAAGTTGGTTAGAACAATTGTTCTATTGACATGATGGGCTGTGCAGAACAGATCAGTTCCTTTGAATCTCATGTGAGCGACTTTGGGCCTTTCAGGCCCTCTTGTTTGAAATAGTTTCCTGCCTGGATGGGTCTTGATTAAGAGCTATTTTTCCTTCTAAGAGAATGGCAGTTTTTCACAAATATGAGAATTTTAAGACTCAAAACAATTATTACAATTTAAAGAAGTTCGCGACTCAAATTGTCACAATTGTAAAGAGTGTGTGACTCATTTTTAGCTCACCTGAACACAACGTGCTCATAGTGAGCTTTTGTGATCGCCTTTTGTCCGTCGTCCGTTGTGCGTTGTCTGTTGTGCGTTGTGCGGCGTCAACATTTGCCTTGTTAACTCTCTAGAGGGCACATTTATTGTCCAATCTTTATGAAATTTGGTCAGAAGATTTGTCTCAATGATATCTTGAATGAGTGTGAAAATGGTTACGTTTGCTTGAAAAACATGGCTGCCAAGGGGCGGGGCATTTTTCTTTATATGGCTATATATGGCTATAGTAAAATCTTGTTAACACTCTAGAGACCACATTTATCGTCTGATCTTCATGAAACTTGGTCAGAAGTTTAATGCCAATAATATCCTGGATGACTTTGAAAATGATGCTGGTTGGTTGAAAAACATGGCCGCCAGGGGGCGGGCACTTTCCTTATATGGCTTTAGTAAAACATTGTTAACACTCTAGAGGCCACATTTATTTTCCGATCTTCATGAAACTTGCTCAGAAGATTTGTCCCAATGATATCTGGGATAAATTCAAAAATGGTAACCTTTGCTCGAAAACATGGCTGCCAACTGGCGGGGCATTTTTCCTTTTATGGAGTAAAATCTTGTTTACACTCTAGAGGCCACATTTATAGTCCAATCTTCATGAAACTTGGTCAGATGATTCATCCCAATAATATCTTGGACGAGTTTGAAAATGATGCCGGTTGGTTGAAAAACATGGCCACCAGGGGGCGGGGCATTTTTCCTTATATGGCTATGGGAAAACCTTATTAACACTCTAGAGGCCACATTTATTTCCAATCTTCATGAAATTTGGTCAGAAGATTTTTCTTATTGATATTTTGGATGAGTTCAAAAAATGGTTACGTTTGATTGAAAAACATGGCTGCCAAGGGGCGGGGCATTTTTCCTTATATGGCTATATACATGTATGGCTATAGTAAAATCTTGTTAACACTCTAGAGGCCACATTTATAGTCCGATATTCATGAAACTCGGTCAGAAGATTCATCCTAATAATATCTTGGACGAGTTCAAAAATGACGCCAGTTGGTTGAAAAACATGGCCACCACGGGGGCGGGGCTTTTTTCCTTATATGGCTATAGTAAAATTTGTTATCACTCTAGAGGTCACATTTATTTTCCGATCATCATGAAACTTGGTCAGAAGATTTGTCCCGATGATATCTTGGATGAGTTTGAAAATGGTTTTGGTTGCTTTAAAAACATGGCCACCAGGGGGCGGGACATTTTTCCTTATATGGCTATAGTAAAACCTTGTTAACACTTTAGAGGCCACAATTATTGTCCAGTCTTCATAAAATTTGGTCAGAAGATTGGTCTCAATGATATCTTGGATAAGTTTGAAAATAATTATGTTTGCTTGAAAAACATGGCTTCCAAGGGGCGGGGCAATTTTCCTTATATGGCTATAGTAAAATCTTGTTAACACTCTAGAGGCCACATTTACTGTCCGATCTTCATGAAACTTGGTCAGAAGATTCACCCCGATAATATCTTGGACGAGTTTAAAAATGATGCCGGTTGGTTGAAAAACATGACTGCCAGGGGGTGGGGCATTGTTCCTAATATGGCTAAAGTAAAACCTTGTTAACACTCTAGAGGCCACATTTATTTTTCGATCTTCATGAAACTTGGTCAGAAGATTTGTCCCAATAATATCTTGTTATCTCAGGTGAGCGACTTTGGGCCTTTCAGGCCCTCTTGTTTTCACAATTTGAACAGTTTGCGTTTCATTTCTTTACAATTTTGAAAAGCTTGAGCTTCAGTTTTTCACAAAATTAGGGGGCCAAGGCTGCACCACAAGGATGAAACAAAACAAGCCCTGTGATTTGATTAGTGTTTTTGTGCGTTTGGGTAATATGTTTACTGAAACTTTTTTTTCCCTCAACATATCAAACAAGATAAATGTTTGCAATTTACTTGGGAAAAATAGTGTCTTTGTATTGATAACTGTGAAATGTGGAACTTTTGGCATCTTCAAACTAGTTTTGTCAGCTGGTAGTCACTCAGGCAAGTGGTCTGTAACAGAATTTTACTCCCAGGTGTATGTGAACAGCGATTTGTTTCTTCCTTTTCAAAGTACATGTAAAATGCACTTTCCTTATATGCTAGTTTACTTATAAAATGAGCACCAAAACATTTCATCAAAAACGCAAGACAAATAATATATTGGTGGGTTTGTGAATTAAGTTCCGTGTAATTAAAAAGAACCATTATAATTTCCAATTGAAAGATTTCACACTGCAAATTTGTTTAATGTCAGGTATTATCACGCTAATTATTCCTAATTGAATGGATGTGGTATGTGCAGGTGCTTTCCCTAATTGGGAAAAAATCGATGGTGTATTTTGTACGTACTAGTTAAAAAAACTGACTGGGCCAAAATGTTTCATATTGGTTCGCTCAACTTTACAGCAACTGCTCAGCACAGAAGACTACTGTCTGGTGAAAGGCTCGGCTGTATCAAAGTCAAGTGATGTGGGGGGGACTTGGTCGTTCCATGTCTGGGTATCGCATCATGAAGGACTTTTTAGCTGACACTCACAAGAGAGAGAACTCTGGATCTGCACCAGCAGTGAGTTGTTGCCATTAAGTTGTTTTTTAATTAATTTAGCTGACACTTACAAAGGAGAGAATTTATAAATCTGCACCTGTATTGAGTTGTTGCCATTTAGTTGCTGTTAAATTTATTGTGCCTACAATAACAAGGGAGAGAACTGAAGATCTTCACCAGCAGTGAGTTGTTGCCTTGTATTTGCTGTCTAATTATGTTTACACCTTTGGTTTTATGTTGAATTACTTTTGAATTTTTGTCTATTGAAAATATAAAAAGATTTTAACAGTCAAAGATCTGTAAAGGTATGGTAAAAAAGTTGTGTGTGTTGTTGAAACTTCGGGAAGACATTAATGTTAAATTGTTGGCTCCCATTTATTGAACCATATGTTGACAGTAAAACATCTGTGAAGGCATTGTAAACGTTTGATAGAATGAGTCCTTTTCATAAAAAATATTAAATTTTTAACAAATTGATTTTTATTAACTGGTTATTAGATTGGCGAATGTCGGCGGGCGGAACAAGCTTGTCCGGGCCATAACTTTGTCGTTCATTGTGAGATTTTAAAATCATTTGGCACATTATTTTTGTTTCCCATCATTAGACGGCGTGTCGTGCGAAAGAATTACGTCGATATCTCCAAGGTCAGGGTCACACTTTGAGTTCAAAGGTCAAACATGGCCATAAATGAGCTTGTCCGGGCCATTACTATGTCATTCATTGTGAGATTTAAAAAAATCATTTTGCACATTTGTTCACCATCATGGGACGGTGTGTCGCACAAAAGAATTACATCAATATCTCCAAGGTCAAGGTCGCCATGACTAAAAATTCATTTATTTTGAAACAAATGGGGGTTAATTATAAACAATCACTTCAGGTTGAGTTGTCTCCCTTTATCAGACTTTTTTTTCACATTGAAAACCTGGTTTTGTGACAATTTTGTCCCTTGTTTTTATTTATTTTTATGCAGGAAATATTACTGGCTAAAAAGATAAATGAGCTGCACTGTTGGAAAATGGGGCTTAATGCACTTGCTTAAATTGTTATCCCTGATTAGCATGTGCAGTCCGCACAGACTAATCAGGGACAACACTTTCCTCTTTAAAGGTATTTTTTGTTGAAAGGAAGTCTCCTTTTAATAAAAAATCAGTCTAGTCGGTATCCTACCTGATTAGCTTATGTGGAATTGACATGCTTATATGAGATGACACTTTTGAATATTAATGAGATGCATATTGGTTTATGAAATAACATCTCTGCAAGTTAAGTAAAAAATCGTTATTATGAATTGACAGGTTAATATAACATTGACCAACACTTTCAATGATTTACTACGAAATGGTTTGATTGAATTAATTTTCATGCTTTTTGGACAAGGAACTAATGAAGTGCCTGATAAAAAATTAATGAGAATGAAATGTATCTGTTGAAAACCTTCACATCAAATCAAGAGGCATAGTTTGTTCTGGATTGTTAAATATAAACCTTTGTGTTACTGTTTCATATCACCCATGGTGCTGTTGTTTTCAGATGAGCACGAGCATTGTATCGAGTTGACGTGGCAACGGCACCCGTCGGACCCCCAGGAGCCTCAGTCCAGGACAACCCTTTCCCTCCCCTGACCTCCTGCCTCAAAGCTTGTTGAACAATACCGTTCTTCAGGAATGCCTGAGCGTGTTGAGTTTTCACAAGCTGTTCTCAACAACTGCAATGTCCGTTTCAATTGATCCACACTCGAGCCTAAGTAGTTTGTTTAGCTCCAAAGCCAGAGGTGGGTCACGTATTGCAGACACAAGGAAATATAGCAGTAGATATGGTAATACTAACAGTCACAGATTGTGGACTTCACAACAAATATTACGAAGAATAAAAAGTTTGATAACTTGTTCCATGCCGTATAGGACTAACAGAGCGAAAGTGAATAATGGGAGAAAATCTAGAAACAGTTGAAGAGCTAAAGTTCGAAGCCTAAGCTATCCACGGGGGCTACTTCTGATTTCGATAGTAGTAGCATTATGGACCATCCCAGTTTGTCCTCTTAGGCGTCCAAAATGTCCAAAGTGAATGTGCTTTTTACGCAGTTGCTGACAAATAAACTTTGTAATGAACACTCATAGCACGATGAATAAATCTGGCATGGTTCAGGCGCATATTCTGCCCAACATCGTTAACAAGGTGCTAAAGGTGTACCTATGGGGGTTTGTTTCGAGCACTTCACACTCCAAGCCCAAACGGCCTCGCATTGAGTCGATGCTTGAGAAGGCGTTGAAAAATGACAGCAGTTTTGTTGTGTGGTACAGTATGCCCTTTGATTCTCAACCCGATGTTAGGTAGAACTCAAACTCGGCCCTTAGCAATATCAGCGAGGCTAGAATGTCATCTCTGCATCTTGAGCTTCAGGTGAGATTTTAAAGTGTTATTTATTTGGTAAATTGGGGCTGATCATTCAGTTCCATTCCTAATCTTAAAACGTCTATATTTTACCATAGGCGGAGGGATATTGTTTTGGCGTTGTCCGTCCGTCCGTCTTTCCGTCCTTCCATCCATCGGCACTTTTCTGTCCGGAGCCATATCTTGGAAGTGCTTTGGCGGATTTCATTTAAACTTGGTATGAGTATATATATATATGGATAAGAGGATGATGCACGCGAAATGGCATTGTACACCATCTGTTAATAACAGAGTTATGGCCCTTTGTATCTTGAAAAAATGCTTTTTTTAGTGTCAAATATAACACTTTTGTGTCCAGAAGCATATTGGTGGGGGATATCAATTCAACGAATTTGCTTGTTACTGGCTAAAATTCCCAATTGACGGTTTGCCACAAAAAACGACTATTTGCACAGAGCTAGCCCCTATTTCTAGCACATGTCTAAGTCTTTTAGAAGAATAACTGGCTTAATTTGCTTATTTCACTAGGTTTTAATACTATTTTGAAGTTATGGGTGTTATAAAAAAATTTATATGTTGTTTATTTCACATCTACTGTGAACCCATATATTCTCATCAGCAAGAAATTGTGTCATTTAAAAAAAAAGACTATTTCATCAGCACTTAAATTCATTAATTTCTGATTAAAAAAATAAATAAACAAATTGTGTCAATCAATACCAGATTTGTTTGTAGTACATGTCCGCGATAAATTGCGGTGGGAAACAGGGGAAAACCCTTGAGAGTTACTTGCAGGAGGTAGACCATGTTAAGCATATGTAAATGAACTAGTCTTTCGTTATCAGGTGAATGAGGTGATCGTTAACTTTGTTTGTATAGGCCCCTGTAGTAACTGGCCCTTATTACTGTATGCCATTAACAAGTTCAGTATTATGAATTAAGCTGATTGGTGGGACTGAATAACTGTTTGAATACCATTTTTCTAATATGCATATATATCCAATTATCGAATATAATTGCATCAATTTTTTTTATTCTGACCATTTATGACAGAAAGTTTAACTATATCAGACAAAACTGTCAATGAATAAAACAAACTTGAATTGATACATAAAAATTAGATAATAGTAAATGTAGGTAAACGCAAACAATCAAACACAAACAAATATGTTTTTTTATTTCTTTGTAATAAAAGTGCAGAATCTATATCAGTCAGTTGTTGATCACAAAGCGTTTATTGTCTTTGATCCGGATCCGCCGTTTGCCTGCAACATCCCTGAGAAACACACAATGGATAATACAGTTGTTAACAATTAGCGCTAATTATTACTATTCTACCTGAGTGAAGTCAATGCATTCGATACAGCTTTTGGCTTGTAATTGGATTTGATGATTATTTTGATCAGAGCCCAGATGTTTGCGAAAAACAATGGCGCTATATTGCTTTTATATCCTAATGCACCCAATTTCAACATGAGTGACTAGAAGTGAAACTTTAAATCTAAGGTTTGTCCTACAAAAAAGATGCCATATAATGTATATATAACTAGTATCGATTCAATATCACTTACATTGAATTGTTTTAACCAGAATAGGCAATAATAAGTATTAAAATTATAAAAGCCCCCTGTACCAAGATAGAATGTCGTAGGCTGAATTTACCATTGATGTCCATCTGTATTTTCGCATTTGTGTCTTATCCATAGACAAAACGTGTGTGATCAAACACTCATACACTTACAGTATTAAACTCCCATCTATTGTTTCTTAAGATATGCTATACAGTTGTATAGTCTCACATTAAAAGTTGAAAAAAGTCTCACATTTAACGTTGTATAGTCTCACATTTTAAGTTGTATAGTTTCACCTTTAAAGTAGTACAGTCTCACATTTTAAGTTGTATAGTCACACATTTAAAGTTGTATAGTCTCACAATTAAAGTTGTATAGTGTCACCTTTAAAGGTGTACAGTCTCACATTTTAAGTTGTATGGTCTCATATTTAAAGTTGTATAGTTTCAATTGTAAAGTTGTATATGTTCACTTTTAAATGTGTACAGTCTCACATTTTAAGTTGTATGATGTCACAATGAAAGTTGTCTTGTCTCATATTTAAAATTGTATATGTTCACTTTTAAAGGTGTACATATAGCTCAGTCTCATATTAAAAGTCATGTAGTCTCACATTTAAAGTTGTTAAGTCTCACATGTAAAGTTTTCCTTTTCAGCAAACATTATTAGCCAACAAGACAAACACCGTTGAAGTCAATGTCGATGGCAATCCCCACCCCTTCTTTCACAAATACTACAACTCGCTCAAGAAATTCAGCACGAAGACATCTTGCATCAGCCTAGCACGCCACCTATGAACATCTTCTCCCTTGTTGGCTACATCAACACTTCGAACAGCGGAGCCTTGGTGAGTCCGACTTCCGTCACAGATTTGATGTCGTTTAGCAACATTTCAATGCCGGGCTTGGAAATCTTGTTCCAGACGAGTTGCTCAAGTGGAAAAGATCTGATACAGCAGATAGAGGAGGCGTTGAGTGACTTTCTGTAAATGTGACCGACCTCGATATGTTGCTCTCGAATAATGTGAAACTGACGCCTGAGGAGCAGTCTGCGATTGACGCCATTTAGCAGCAGCTGTTTTCTGACATGCCCGGGTTTTACTTTGGCATCTGGACTTGCACCATCTCTGTCTGTATCCCATTAACGGCAGCCGCAGCATTAACAACAACAGGTAGTATTTCAGCCTCATTCTGGGAATGACCTGGACTTGCACCATCTCTGCTTGTTTCCCTTTAACAGCAGCAGCAGCATTAACAACAACAGGAAGTTTTTCAGCCTCCCTCTGGGAAAACAGGTCTTAATGCATGAGGATAGTGTTGTCCCAGAAAAGCATGTGAAGTTTGCTCAGGCATGAGGATAGTGTTGTCCCAGAAAAGCATGTGAAGTTTGCTCAGGCATGAGGATAGTGTTGTCCCAGAAAAGCATGTGAAGTTTGCTCAGGCAAATCAGAGGCAACACTTTGTGAAAAAATCTTTTAACTTAAAATTCCATAAAAGCAGAAAATGTCATAACTGATTAGTTGTGCAGACTGCACAGGCTAATATGGGACGGCACTTTAGGCTTATGCATTAAGCCCAGTATTTAAAGAGTTTAGAGTTTCACATTTAATTCATGTAACATCAGTTCTTTTTCTGACCTTTTTTCTGTCCCTTATCAGGAATTTTGTGTTTTTAAATTGGTCAAACTGAGTGAATAAATACATATAACAGTTGATTTAATATAAGTTGAAATTATAAAGGGTCAAGACGTATTTCCATACATTTTTGGGCTGAAATTCATAAATGCGGAAAGTGTTGTCCTTGTTTATCGTCTGCAGACTGCACAGGCTCATCTGGGATGACAGTTCATGCTCATGCATAAAGGCATGTATTCCCAGAACAAGGCTCATATAGTTCTATAAACCTTCTTCTAATCTTTGTGGGAAAAAGCTGTGAAAAGTGTGTTTTTAAATTGGCCAAGTGGGTAAATAAATACTGTATCTAACAGTTTACATCAAACCAGTTTTAATCATACAAAGTGAGGGCATAGTTTTTTCTGTTTTTGGGCGGAAATGCAGCAAATTAAAGGGCGTTATTGGAATTACCTTGGACATATGTCTGTTACCTCTCATGTAAATATGTACCTGTTGGTATGTTCATTATTACCCTGTAACAAATTAAAGAGGGGGTATATTGGAATCACCTTGGCCATATTGTGTGTCTGTCATTCAGTCTGTCTGTTCGTAAACACAAGCTTATCCGCAGGCATTCTTCTACTAATGATTCCATGTAAATATGGACCAAGTAGATGATTTTGAATTAAGAATAATTTAAATTGTTTACAACTAAGGAAAATGCAGATTAATTTCAATTATTGAACATTTAAATACATTTCAAGAAATAATGTTACACTTAAGGAATATGATTTTTAAGTGTACATTTAACACTTATGATGTTTAATTTGATGTTCAAAAGTCTGTCAGTCTCTCTTAAAACAACAGAAGCTAAAGTTGAGAGAGAGAAAGAGAGGTTACAACAGCAGGACATGCAGACATTGCTGCTTCAGCTTCAATAGCATCATCAGCAGCAGCAACAACAATGTTCACAATTAAGCAATGAACAGTTTCATGGACAACAGTCTTAAAATGTATGAGACTTAAGAAAACTAATTTTGAGACTCACCTTTTTTGAATATTTTGTTGAATTATTGATTTAATTGTGATAATATAATAGATTGTCATGTACTGTACTTTACCATGTATAACAAGCAACCATGTATAATGCGCACCCAATTTTTGATTGTAAACATGGCGTCTAGTATATATATTTATTATACACTAGGCAGTTTTTGCAAATACGCACTCAGATGTACCAATGTAAAACTCGCAATTAAATTGAAATTTAGGAGTTTACAATTACGTTTAATGCATGGTAAATACAGCATTCTGATTATGTCCATGGACCTTGATGAACCCACTACATCTACAAATTAATTGATTTCATTTGTCTTTGCCAAAATGGCATCAATGTTTGCAGAAAGTATTACATGGGTCCATTCAACAAAAACAAAACCAGAAACAATAATGCATAACAGTTTTTGATTTTATAGAAAAAAAATTAGCAGCTGCAAGTGGACTGTTGGTGTCAACTATAATGCCTGCTGTCTTAAGAACAAAAGTTTAACTTGGATCATCATGAAAGTTATTGATAATGTTTGTGGTCATAATATCTCGAATCAGTTTAGTAACCAGCCAGAATGCCTGTAGCACTTCCAAAATCTGACTCTTTAACTAAGAAATCAATCAGTATCAATCAGGGCTCCAACAACAGCCGCCCCCAAGCCCAAGCCTTGTGAGCACTTGGGAAGGGGACACGATGCCCACGAGTTCTCAACTCTGTTGTCCCGGGGCTTCTCCCAGCAGCAGTGGAACAACCTGGCGTCCCAGGTTAGCTGTGGATTCATGTTTCTGGCATGATGCAGGGTTTAATACAATCATTTTGACCACAGATGCCTACTGTTGCTCTTTCATTACTTTTTCCAGGGGTGAACGGAAGACTGTCGTAACTCATATTAAATAAAGAAGGAGATACAACAGTTTTCCGTTCAGCCCTCGAATTATTTTGTATAGAGGACTTAGCTATCTCAAACAATTTAGGGGCCTAGCATAAATGTTAAATAAATAATAAATACATCATTATACCTTGGTAATGAAAGTTCAAAAGGGATACTATCAGTAGCTGTCAGTTGCTTCATCCGTTGGTCTGCATATTTGTGTTATAAGTTTGTGGAACAAACTTTGTCCACACCTCTTTAGCAATTGAATATTACCTTCAACGGTGTCATCACCTTGAAGAACACAAATATCATGCTTATATTTCCACTTTAGAACACAAACAAGAATCCTCAACCAAGTCCATCATATAATAAAATAGTGCTTATAGCATTTTCAAAATTATAGAGGAAAATTTTTACAACTGCTGTATTATTTTGCCATTTTGAAAGTTGATTATCCATTTAAGAACAAATATTATTTTAAATGATTGTTAAATTTTAACACCCCTTCATCAGGGGGGTTATTTCGCTTGTTTAAACATTATGAATTAATTCTTTTTTTAATAGTGTTATCACATATAGTGATAATGCCAATTATTTTGAAACTCGTCATTTCATCAAACTGTGAACAAGTCCCTAAAACAACTCTGAAAAGTCATATTTCGTGGAGTTCAATTGATTTTTCTCTCTATGTGCCTTTCACAGCTGGGGGTCTCACAATATAACAACGGTCACCTATAATTGTCTGGTGGTGTTCAGCTTCAGAGGTTGCCAAATCAGAGCTACTCGTTCAGCAAGCCCACAGTATCCAAGCAACAAAGCTATCTGCACAGCAACGACAATTACAACAACAACAACAGCCCGCGGGTCAGCCATCTCAAATGTTTGGACAATTTACTCGCAGCAGTTGATTGAAACGTTTGCTCAGTATGGAAAATGATTATATATGCTGTGTTCTGCCAAAACTGGGCTTATGCTTGAGCGTAAACTGTTGTCCCAGAGACTTTCTTTTAACAAAAACTACCATTCAAAAGGAAAGTGTCCTCCCTAATTACCCTGGGTTGACTTAAGCTCACTTTTCTCAGAACAAGCCTTATATATATAACCCATGTACATGTTTCAAATTTGCATGAATCATTCCTTGTGATATCAAATTATGCATATTAAATTTTTATTATCCTACGTTTGTATGGATCATGTTAGGTACTTTTTGTTTACATATATATTTCCATATGAGCCAGGCTCTGGGAAAACCAGGCTTCATGTATGTACAGTCCACACAGGCTAATCAGGGAAGACAATTTCTGCTTTTATTTAATGTTTTGCTCTAAGAAGGTCTCTTCTAAACGACAATCCAGTCTAGGCCGAAAGTGTCTAAATGCACATGAATTAAGCCCAAATTTTCCAGAACTAGGCTTACTTTTCTACCCCATTTTCAAAGTTTTAACTTACATAAAGCATTGATTGTGATGTCAAAATGTACACATTAGAATTGTATTTTGTTATGATTTTAAGGTTTAAATTGGAACTTTTTTGTTTCACAATATATTTCAATATATTAATTAAAAAAATATTTATTCAAGCTTGATTGCATCGCAAGCCTAAGGCTTATTTAAATGTTTTTGTGTCCGTTTTCTGGGTAGAACCAGTACTTTGTGTCTCTTGAGTAGATCTAAAGAACACTCCTATAGTGAAGATCTAACCCTTTACCTCTTGGTCCCTACGTGCACACCATACACACTACGCTATGGCTACATCGAGTAGGTATTGAACCGGGTATCTCATAATCACTAAGCAGAGTTAATATCCACTCTGCAAACACGACCATATTAGACATCTTCTCTTCTATTTTCTAGTTTGTGGGTCAACCATTTGGCTCCCAGGGCAGTGGCATTGACCCGCTTCTCATCTTGCCATGCGACTCCCTGGTTAACAGCAGGTCACCTCGCCATACAGTGTGGAATCACAGGTGGTTAGCGTGTGTCTCAAACTTAAAGAAATAACACGATACACAATTCGCGTGAGCTACTCGTTGTCGATCAGACTCGATTAATGAATGAAATTGCCAGGTCTGAAGACACACCTTCGCAATGGACCAATCAAATCACTTCAGTGTTTATAATGTCAGCCAGTTGAAACATATGTAAACCATGGTTTAAAACGATGCTGGGCAGTTAGTTTTGATGCATAATGTAACGGCAAGATTGTTTTTCCTACGTTTTATTGAATTATGGTACCGAGGTCCGTGAACTTTGAAGGGAGAATGCCCTTTACTCCATGAAGATTTCAGGCTTAGATCGGGTCCGATCGACAACGAGTATATCACGCGTGTTGCATATCATGTTGTTTCTTAAAATTTGACCCAGCATTGTAAAAATCTTGCAAGTTATGTACATTTCCAAAAAGGATGTTAATTTCTGCATTGAATAAGACGAAGTTTGTGAAAATCGCTGCACAATTGATGAAGTAATGGCTGTTCAAAGCAATGCTCCCCGTTTTCGGGTGATTTTGAGTTAAATACCTTGGCTTTATATGGCTATAGCAAAATCTTGTTAAAACTCTAGATACTACAATTAAAGTCCGATCTTCATGAAATTCGGTCAAAAGATTCATCCCAATATTATCTTGGACGAGTTCAAAAATGATGCCGGTTGGTTGAAAAACATGGCCACCACGGGGGCGGCGCTTTTTTCCTTATATGGCTATAGTAAAACCTTGTTAACACTCAAGACGTCACATTTATTTTCCGATCATCATGAAAGTTGGTCAGAAGATTTGTCCCAATGATATCTTGGATGAGTTCGAAAATGATTTTGGTTGCTTTAAAAACATGGCCACCAGGGGCAGGGCATTTTTCCTTATATGGCTATACATGGCTATAGTAAATCCTTGTTAACACTCTAGAGGCCACATTTATTGTCCAGTCTTCATGAAACATGGTCAGAAGATTCATCCCAATAATATCTTGTTATCTCAGGTGAGTGACTTTGGGCCTTTCAGGCTCTCTTGTTTTGCTGGGTGTTGGTCGGTCTGTAGGTAGACCAGTTCGTTTCCGATCAATAACTCGTCAATGGATTGACAGATTGGCTTGAAACTTCACATGTGCAATAGGCCTTTGACAGTAGATGACCCCCATTGAAATTGGGGTCACTAGGTCAAAGGTCAAGGTCAATGTCACAAGAAGTGTGAAAATCATTTCTGATCAATAACTCATCAACGAATGGACCTATTGGTTTGATACTTCACATGTGCATTGGCCTTGGACAGTAGATGACCCCTATTGAAATTAGGGTCACTAGGTCAAAGGTCAAGGTCACTGTAACAATAAGTGTGAAAATAGTTTCCGATCATTAACAAATTGACTGATTTGCTTGGTACTTCAGATGCCCATTGGCCTTGGGCAGTAGATGACCCCTTTTAAATTGGGGTCACTAGGTCAAAGGTCAAGGTCACTGTCACAATTAGTGTGAAAATCATTTCCAATCAATAACTCGTCAACAATTGACTGATTTAAATGTGCATTCGCCTTGGACAGTAGATGACCCCTATTGAAATGTGCAAATTTTATCAGCCTATGTGAAAGTGACATAATGTATGCCCCTTGTTACACACAGCCAAATGCGGAGTGATATAGAATTGGCATTGTCTGTATGTCATTTTGTCACAGTCTGTTTAGGGCTATATCTAAGAAACTATATAAGATTTTAACATCAAACTTTATACATGAAGAGGAGTAACTTGAACCCTTCATTTTTTTATATAAGAGTTATTGCCTTTTCTTGTTTTACTATGATGTAACTTTTCATGGCTATATCTCAGATACGATACAAGATTTCAACATGAAACTTCATGGTTGCAAAGATATCAATGAGTTTATGTGCTCGCGCAAGAACCATAACCTTTTACGTTTGTAAATAAGAGTTATTGCAGTAAAATAGAAAGCAAAACAATTACTATTTAATAAATAAATACATTAAAACACATTATTAATGAAATAATAAATCCTAAATGGAAGAAGTCAGAGCTAAAATGATGCTTACCTGATCATGGATTTCAATCAATTAAGTAGAATCTTGCTGTTTGATTCAACCATGTGGCAATGCTGTCACTTTTCCTTGTACAAATTATCTGCCTTGCATCAGATCTCTGCAAATGTTACCGGAAAGCTTAATCAATAATTTCTTTAATGTTAGTACAACTTATGTTAAATTGCATAATTGTGTAAAAATGTTTAAGTGACCTTGTCTGATCATAGGTTTTTATGACTAAGAGTTACAATCTAATGTTTATAATTCATTTCAGGTTCATTATGTGAAACACAGCCACTTTCCAGCTGAGAGGACTATGATGGAGATACCAAAAAAACACCAAGATACCAAGCCACAGTCTTGCTACCACGCCCCGTGTCCACCCCACCCAGAAGTCAGACCCCTGCGTCTTCAACCATGCCACGTAACCACAGGGGCGTTAACTAAGACTTGAACCAAGACATGGACTTTAACCGCGAGACAGTTTGGGAGGTCCTGATCCAATACTTCTGGTTCACAACTATTTAGGAGTGACGGTACCCTCTGCCAGATTATCTTGGGGCGTCCTTATCTTCAAATCAGCCCCCTGTGTCCACTCTGGTCTCATGGGAATGTATTTGAATCTCCAGTGGAGCTACCAAAACCAACAAAGCAACTACCCACAGCCAAACTTGCTAGTTTACCCTAAACATTTAACACAGCAGGGAAATAAAATACTTATGCAAAAGGCCATACCATGCCTCAGCCAAATTGCAGCAGCATAAACTATTATCTGGGGCAGTCAAGTTTGCCGCAAAATGAGCACCAAATGTTTGGCACCCCAGCAACATCACAAGGTTACGTAAAATATTCAGATTCAAAAACAAACCCTGAACCCAACTTTCGGAGCAGGAAATCTTAGCGAGGAACGATTATGGTGGATATCAAACCTGGCCCAGACAAAATAAACAACCTGAGACACACCAACAGTTTTCAACGCTGTAACCTTAAGCTAGTGTAGCAGAAGGGAAGAAATGCTGACTAGAAGTTTGTTAGGCTGGACAGTTAGGAAAGTGGATAGGATTTAGATATAAGACAAGTTGGGAAAAACGCAGTGAAAGAAATCACGTCATGCCTGTGTCAGCTAGAGTTGAAGCCATTTATAGTGGATGTTGTTGCTCTTAGGGAGTGTACAGAAGAAATTTAAGAATGTGCTTTTGTGTTTCAATGAAGGGTTATAGGTTCATGAACGTGTATCAAGCCAAAGCTATATTTGTATAATGCCTACAAGCCTGTCTGTGGGAAAGCGTGGCTTAATGCATGTGTGTTAAGTGGCAGTCCATGTTAAGTGGTAGTCCTCAAATACTAATCAGGAACGATATTTTTTTCCAAGACTACATTTCTCATTTGTAAAAGACTACCTTTAGACAAAAAATTCATAAAAGCTGAGTGTAGTCACTGATTAAGACTGCTTTGTCTACCCGGCACTTTACTTTACTCACATGCATTAAGCATGTATTTCTTGAGACATGCTCATCTTATATTGAACAGTTAAGATTGACATTTGATTCATTCATGCAAAGTGGCTGCTTGATCAAGCTAGCACAAAATCTTAATATTATTTATTGAGACCAAGACATGTTTACAGCCCACCAGTAAAAAGATGGATTGAATATAAATTAACTGGTTCAGGGCATTTGGGTTGTACTACATTTTGTTAAGTTTTAAGGTGATAACACGTGATTTAGTATCCACAATTAAATAATTGTTTCAGACATTGTTCTACACTCATCAAAGTATTTTTGTTTTGATTTAATATAAAATGTTATAAAATTAAAATGGCCAAAATGCAAATACAACAAGTCAGATTGTGTCGCAAACATGCATTATTCAGAGCAAGAGATGAAAATCATGAAGTTGTCCTAGATTTTTTTTACAAATTCAGTGCTTTCCACAGGCCATTTAACAGTAAATTGTGTGTGGGCGGGGGGCTTGAATGTGGAAATCAGAGTCCCCGTGACATTTGAAGTTTTCCAATCAATGTATTTTTTCAGTAACTGCAACTAGCCTTTTTGGTGATTTTGCAAAGTTTGCAAATCCTTGCTGTCTCATGTATACATGGGGTGCTAGATTACACAGTTTCGGATTGATATCAATTATTGTAGATGAAGTGTTACCTTTTGTTTTATTCTTAGATGTTAAAAGAAGTTCACGTTCATGAACATTTTGTTTGAAGTTTGTTTTTGTTTACTTTTTTCAGGATAATGGCATATTTACCACTATTATTTAGTATACCACTGTGCAAAAATGTCCACTTGTTATGTTCATCGTTGTTTATAAATATACTTGCTAATGTGCAATGCATTATTTACAGTAAAGTTGGCAGACAAAAGTGTTTAGATAGCTCAAATTGCAGACTTTAAATGTAACAATATTAAATAGTGATTATAGGCAATTTGTTCTCCAGATGTCAGAGGAATATTCTGTTAAGTTTGGAAGATAGGATACAGACATAAGAAAGTGTATTGATATCATGCATAGTAATTGTTTCATTTGTTGATGTTATGTGTAGTTGCTATTATCCCCACGCTTTTCTGAGAAAAAGTCTGAATTATGTGGTGTGAATTATGTGGTGATCTCCCCGTCCATCCGTCCCTCCTCGCCACTATCTCCTCCTACACTATTAGCACTAGAACCTTGAAATTTACACACATGGTAGCTATGAGCATATGTGCGGCGGTGACAGGGACGGAATTTTGATTTGACTCCTAGGAAAGTTATGGGGGTTGGGGTGGGGCCGCTTCAGAGATTCTCCTGCATCCGCGATTCGAAAAGGCTCATAAGTACTGTGTCCCTTCAGATATTGCTTTCATATTTGGTATGCATGTGTATCTTGACAAGACCTTTCCATGCGCATACAATTGTTTTACCCCTGAGACCTTGAACTTGAGGTCAGCTTTCAGGTTTTGAAACCTGCGACCGCGATAAGAAAAAGGCTCATAACTACTATGTCCCTTCAGATATTGCTGTTATATTTGGTATGCATGTGTATCTGGACAACACCTTTCCATGCGCATAAACTTTTTTACCCCTTTTACCTTGACCTTTACCTTGAGGTCAGCTTTCAGGTTTCGAAATCTGCGAGCGCGATTCGAAAAAGGCTCATAACTACTGTGTCCTTTTAGATATTGCTTTCATATTTGGTGTGCATGTGTATCTGGACAACACCCTAGCATGGGCATAAAATTGTTGACCCCTGTGACTTTCAACTTGAACTGGAAGTCAGCGTTCAGGTTTCGAAATCTGCGACTGCGATTTGAAAAAGGCTCATACTTTCTGTGTCCCTTCAGATATTGCTTTCATATTTTGTACGCATGTGTATCTTGACAACACCTTTTCATGCGCATGAAATGTTTGGACTTAGGGGTCTGCGTTCAGGTTTCTAAATCTGCGATCACGATTCAAAAAAAGCTCATTACATCTGTGTCCCTTCAGAAATTACTTTCATATTTGATACGCATGTATATCTTGACAAGACCTTTCCATGCGCACATGAAATTTTACCCCTTGACCTTGAACTTAGGGTCCGCGCTTAGATTGCGAAATCTATTATGTGGTTAACTCCGCCGTCTGTCTGTCTGTCCTGGCCACTATCTTCTCCTACACTGTTAACACTAGAACCATACAACTAACTCACGGTAGCTATGAGCATATGTGCGACAGTGCACTATTCTGAATTTTGATATGACCCCTGGGTCAAAAGTTATGGGGGTTGGGGTGGGGCCAGGTCAGATATTTTCACTCATTTGTTTTAGGTTATTTTACATTTACATCTTCATTTCTACACAGATTTACTTCAAATTTATACTGAAAATCATTTATGACAATACAGTAAATCTCAACTATTCATAGCCCCATTACCAACACTGGGGTGCCCCTGAGTCAAACATGTGGCGTGGTGATACGCATTGGCCTCTGCCGCGCTATTTCTAGTTGAACTTGTGTTCAATGTTTTATTTCACTCATGTAAATAATCATAGTTATAACAAAGACTTATGTTCGATTTACTATTTAATGACATTACAACGTTAGTGGCTCAAGTGAGATTGGCTTATCAGCTCATTGTACAGTATAATAGTCAGGTTATTCAAGCATTCAGCTATATATAGTCTGTATCTAGTAACACTATGCAATAGTAACATTGAACATTCATATTCACCAAATACATTTCATAAGGGACTAACGTCTTAAATTTATAGTTAGTTTATGTTGAAAACCCCCATCTAAAGTCTGAAATTGGGAATGTATTGAATACGCTTTCGTGAATATGGCAATATGAACACTTGAAATAGTTGTAAGCTAGTTATCAAAGTTATTGAATTGTATCATACATGTAGATAAATCTTTTTTCTGGCGAATATGTATCTGTGCTTAACATTATTTATTTTACCTCCACAAACGAAGTTTAGGGGGGTATATAGGAGTGAGCTTTTCGGTCTGTCTGTCGGTCCGCATTAAGTGTCCGCTCTCTAATTCAAGTAGTTTTCATCCGATCTTCACCAAACTTAGTCAGATGTTGTATCTAGATGATGTCTAGGCCAAGTTCAAATATTGGTCATGCCGGGTCGAAAACTAGGTGACGGGGTCACTTAGTGCGTTTTAAACATTGAGCATGGTGTCCGCTTTCTAATTCAAGTAGTTTTCATCCAAGCTTCACCAAACTTGGTCAGAAGTTCTATCTAGATAATATTTAGGCCAATTTTGAACATGGGCCATGCGGGTACAAAAACTAGGTCACAGGGTCACAGCGTTTTAAACATTGAGCATGGTGTCCGCTGTTTTTTGGGAAGACAACTTGCAAAATATTCTGTGTCAATGCGGCATGTGGGGGTATTCAAAATATAATTTTATTTTAAACTGATTAAATTGTATTGTTTGCATTTTATTAAATGTATGACATTTCTTCATCTCTATATTAAACAATGTTGATTTCTTCTCTCGTCTTTTAAATTAAAACACATAGTTGGAAAGTTATCTAGAACAACAGATAAAAACTGTTGAGATTTAGAGATGATTTGTTTGTCCACAAAGCTGCATTCTGTGATTAAAAAAAAAAGTTTTGAGGATACTTTACAAACATACTGAATATACTTTGATGAAACTTATTATACTTAGTGCAAAGTGAGGAGTTAAGAATGATCCAATTTTGTTTAAACCTGCCCAGCCATAACCAAATAAGCCAAGCTCTGGGAAAATGGGGCTAAATGTATAAAGTGTCATCCAAGAATAGCATGTGTCAGAGACGACACTTTCCGTCTAAACTGATTTTTAGTATAGAAGAGAATTCCATTAAGGTGGAAAGTGTCGTCCCTGAATAGGCTAATCTGAGACAACATTTTCCGCCTAACCTGAATTTCAGTACAGAAGAGAATTTCAGAACGACTGAAAGTGTCGTCCCTGAACAGGCTAATCTGGGACGACCTAAACTGAATTTAATTATAGAACAGAATTCCATAACGACGAAGAGCGTCGTCCCTGAACAGGCTAATCTGGGACGACACTTTCCGCCTTAACTGAGTTTCAGTATAGAAGAGAATTCAATAACGACGGAAAGTGTCGTGGCAGCACAGGCTAATCTGGGATCACATTGTACGCAATGCATAAGGCCCTGCTTTTCCAGAGTGTGCTTCTTTCATTATCGATATAGAAGCTATTTTCATATAGTTACAATTAACAGAATTTTAAACACATTTTTAATATAATATATTCATTAAAAATATCTACCTTTAAATTATCTAATCATCAATAAAAACACATTATGTTCATGTGTGCAATTTGTCTTATTTTTTACAGTAATTGGTACTTAAGTATAGTCCCAGATTAGTGTGTGCAGTCTGACAAGGCTAATCTGGCTAAACTGGATTTGTCAAGAACAGACTTTCTTTTATAAAAAAATCCATAAAAGTGGAACATGGTGTCCCTGCACAGGCTATTACGGGACAACATTTTATGCAAATGCATGAAGCCCCATTTTCAGACAATGCAGATTGTGTATTATTGCTATAGAACCTTGTTCATATAGTTACAATTGACAGAACTTCACATACAATTTTATAATAAATTATTTATTAATACAAATATTAATACTCATCAATGAAAACAAATAAATTATGGTGATTTGTAAAAAATTCTTATCTTTAAAAGAGACTGGTATACAAGTAGAAAATACGATAGCAAAAACAATATTAGAAATATATATTGTTCAACTATAAAAATTCACAAATATCAACAATTCATTTTATTTGACATAACGCTTAGAGTGTTTAAATGTCAGCAGAAATTTACAATAGGGTTCAATTGAAACAATAAATAATAAATACTATGGAAGTCAAATAAAATATCTGTCTTACTACTATCATTTCAATTAATAGTGAACACACATGATCTTTTATTATGTTAATAAAGTATATTCCCTTTTAATCTAAGAATGGCTGTGGTAAACATGAGTTGATTTCAAGTCTCCCTACAGAGCTTGCAATAGACTAGATGATGCATTGAAGATCTGGTATCTCTGTTCCAGTTCATCCAATAGTGCTGATGTTGCAGTTTTGGGCATGCAGCTAAAAACAATCCTGATGTCCTTAAGTGGTCCCCTTCATGTTCAGCTACTATAAGATGAATGTTTAAATTAAAAGAGGGATTTAAAGGGTTGTATTTATTTGGGTTCTCATCTTTTGGGGGAATGGGTGAGGAAATGGGTATTCTGTATTGATGAATATGAGCCACTCTCTGAGAAAAAAGGGCTTAATGCATGAAGTGTCGTCCCAGATTAGCCTGTTTCATCCGCACAGGCTATTCAGGGACAGCTATCCATTTTTATGGGTTTTTTGTTTAAGGGAAGTCTCTCCTTAACAAAAATTCAGTCTAGGGGGAAAGAGTGGTTCCGAACTGCAGAGGCTAATCTGGGAAGACACTACATACATGCATTAAACCCTGTTTTCCTAGAATGAAGTTCATATGCATATCTGCTTTGTCTGCTATGAGTTTAAGGGCATATAACTCATGTAAATAAGCAGATCACTGGGTAAGGATAGAGGGTTTTCATGGTGATGACCTAGTTTCAACTGACTGCAACAAACACCATTTAATTAGACAGACCAACTAACCAACCAATAGAGTGAATCCAATATACTCCCTCCCTATAATAATCTAGAGCCTTACTGTGGGAAACCGAGTTTGATGTATTTTTACTAGATTGGCTTGTGGAGTCCGCACAAGCTAATAAGGGAAGACACTTTCCGTTTTTATGGAATGAATAGTTCTAAACGAATATCCAATATAGGCAGTTTTTCCAGTTTAGCCTTTGCAGGCTGCACAGGCTAATCTGGGGTCACACTTTTCGCACATCCATTAGCCAAGTTTTCCCAGAACAAACCTAACCGACCAACAAACTGAATTACAGAGTAATTCCAATATAGTCCTTCCTTACTGGGGTATAATAGTCTTACATGTTTGCGGCTATGGCTTGTTGCACCCAGAGAAGCACCATGGCAACGCTCCGTCTGCCCTCCAAGAGTGCCTTAGGGTAGTCTGTGAGGGGCCTTGGGTCATCCACATCTGCCTAGATATCTGGGCATTTGCAGGCCAATAATGTTACAACAAAACAACCAGTTTACCTCAGTGAATGGTGTCATGTCATTATTGCAGTCGTCATGACATTTTACCAAAATAACAGCTGTGCTTAATTTCCAATTGCTTGGTACAGCGAACATTTAAACCTATACACCATCACTTATCAGTAATTCATTGAAATGTTATCGTGATGGCTAAGAGATAAAAAGTGCATTACTTCGTTTTATTATTGTGAAGAAGTAAGTCTAATGTCGATTTTATCTTGTCCAACTTAGTGGTAATGCAACCATATTCTAAACAATCAACAACCAGATAACAAAACTGGAGAAGTTTGCACTTCGTAATATTTTGCATAATCAATATTTAATAGTCGGTTGTTTTTATTCTTGCCACTTGTGTTATGACTTCTAACAGTTGGCATTAAAGAGAAACTTAAAATGCAGCTTATATTCGTGTTTACATTTGGTCTTTTTGTAAGCATGAATATTCTAAAGAGATATTCAAACATGACGGAGTAACCAATCCGGGATCTCAACTGCTCAACGTTGTATTGTCCTTTTGCCTATTAACAACATTCTTGTGAAAGGCATAAACATATAATTATTTAATTATTAATCAAATAATCAATAAACTTGTACAAAAGTGTTAAAAATTATGATAGTTGTATTTTGCACTTTCAAGCAAGCATTTAGCTATATAATTCTTCATAAAAAATAGTCTGCGAAATTTCTTAGCGGGATGACCTCTTTACACCACTAAAAAAATTCGCAGCGAGTAAAGTCGAGATATAAATCGAATTTAATATGAAATAAACACTAATCACTTTATTACTGGTATGTCTGGAAAGTGATCGTCATTTAGAAATTAAACAAAAGTTTTTAAAATATAAAACGCGAAAATTACCTGGCTCGGCATTGACGTCGCCATCTTGACTATCGCGTGATTACCCCTTCTGTAAACGCTTTCTCTTAATTTTAATAATATGCGACGTTGATAATGCATTTGAAATCCCAATATAAATAACCATAATAAATACAAAATCATTGTCTTCTAAACAGCTCAACGTTCGTAAAACTTTAAATTCAAACGAGAAAATAACAGCAAAGTTCAGTACCGATATATTGGTCGATGTCCGCCCGTATGGTCACGAGAAGTAGAGGGGACAGTCTGCGCATGGGCGGTGTCCAGTGGTGTAGACGTCATTTAAAACGTCATCATCGCAGGACAACACGTCATCAAGCTCCGGTGATTCCGTTATTTGCTGCAGTAAAAATTCATGGTGATCTGAATGTTTGCTAAAAAGTGTGCTAGCATGTAGATAAACAATTTAGCATCGTTCTGGGAAAGCTGGTCTTAATGCATGTGCGAAAAGTGCCGTCCCATGTTAGCATGTGTTGTCCGCAGAAGCCGGTCAGGTTAGTATAAAATATCATCTAAACAAAACTCCAGTTAAGGCCAAATTAAGTGCATTAAGGCCAGTTTACCCAGAACAAAACTTAATGCAAGTGACTCAACCCCCACCTAAAATCAGATATCCAAGTGACTCAACCCCCACCTAAGGTAAGATATCCAAGTGACTCAACCCCCACCTAAGGTAAGATATCCAAGTGACTCAACCCTAACCTAAAGTTAGATATCCAAGTGAATCAACTCCCACCTAAGGTAAGATATCCAAAAGCGTGGCACACCAATATCCGGCCATGCAGTTTCTCAAGACGACCGAGCAGTAAGTCGACTGAGGTACCGACTGTCGTCTGCAGTACTGTCCGTGACAGCGGGTCGAATGAGCGCCAAAGCATGGCTTCGTCAAACGACAGCTGATCTAAATTGGAACAAAATGTCAGTATAGCGCTATACAAAATAATTTATTGAAAAAACCTAGCTTTGTAATTTTTGGTTTGCATCAAACGTTCAAATTTCTACTCACTTCGAACTTGTCGACTAATATGAACCTGATTTAAGACTCTTTTGACAGGACGTTTATAACTTAGTTTCGCCCATGAGATTGGTTAGCAAAAGAAAATAACGAATTCCCTCTTAATTCAATTATGATATACTGACTTACTTGACCTTTAGTGTAAGATTGCAGATACAACTAGCATTAATGATGATTCATCTTTCAAAAACAATGTTCTGTATTGGTCCGATTTAGTCTCTTCTTTGTAACTTCTTTGCTCGTTGTATTAAAATTTCGTTCAATTATTTTCGTCATTTACCAGTTGTTGAACCTTTTCAGAGCTGCGTGCACTAACCTTTAAGAACAGCGGTGTCGGGTACTTCCTGAATGTTCTCAGCAGGAGGTCCATCTGGGGCGGGGTTAACTTCCGGTTCCGTGTCTTCGCCCACGACGACACTATGCTGTGCGCGTCCGTCTGACCTAGTTCCGGAACCTGTATAAACCTTTCCTCCTCAGAAAATAATTTCTAAAAAAGATGAAACAAATTAATTACAAAAGAAAAATATCAGCATTATTTCAAAAACGTACGCGGCCGTTTATGTGTTTTTTTACGTAGTAGATCTACACATTTTAGATGTCGTTTGGTATTTTTAAAAAAGTAATATATTTATCAAATACAAATCAAATAAAACAATGTAGTAAACCACAAGACCGCATAAACAAATTACTAAATAATAAAAATAATAATAACTGTTAATAGACAATTTATTTGGTCTTGTCATCTCTATAACACTATTGACAATTGAGTATTAATGTAGGTTTGTGTGTTGCCCTTCATCACTCATAACAAGGTTAATGTACAGCCGTGAGTACAAGTATGAATAAGAATTCGCCCCTACATTGTATTTTATCTCTATACGAGTACACTAGTTGCCTTTTGAAAGCGCCGCTACCTTGAGGACCAGAAACGCCTCATATGTCTCCTCCGGAAGTGAGGACACGATGACTTTGCAGTAAGGCGATAGGGAAGCCGGAAGCCACATGAAACAGCGACCATTGTGCGAGGTGTCCATCTGGTCAAGCGAGTCTTAGAAGACCACGAGTGAACACTCTGTCGTGCCTTGCTTTGAGAGCAGATTCAACTGGACTTTTAGGAGGTCAACGGTCTGAAAAAGAGAAACTATTGTTCAGAATCCACTTGACAAATAATCTTTGCATGAAGCAATAAAAGTAAGGAGGTTTTTTAAAGAACATATTATGGTACCTAATATACATATGAGTCACGCCCTGGGAAAACTGGGCTTAATGCATGTGCTAGTAGCATGTGCAGTCCGTTCAGGCTAATCAGGGACGACATTTTTTGTTTGAACTGGATTTTGATGTGAACGAGACGTCATTTAAACGAAAAAAATTCATTAAAACAGGCGCAGGCTAACATGGAAAGAAGCAGGCATTAAACCCCTTTTCCCACAACGAGGCTCATATGTATCTTGAAAGTAAAACACCTTGGACTGGCAGTATACAATATTTAGGACGTTACGACCAGATTTAAAATGTAAGCATGATTATGACAACGAAGTCAAATCTGAAGAAAAACAAAACGAGCAAGAAAAAGAATAAAACAATAAGAAAAGGGTGAGTTGTTATGATTATGATGATGATGATGATTATGATGATGATGATGATGATGGACACGACGACAACGACGATAATGATGATAATGATGATGATCATGATGATGTCGATGATGTTGATGAAGAATATTATGACGAGGATAATGATGGAGACGGTCATGAAAATGACGCATGTATCAGATCGGTTCGTGGGCTTTCATTCCCCAGCATACTCAGTTGATGCACCATACTCTCTTGAAGAGGCAGAACGGAACAACTCTCCACAGTTGTACTGAGAAACCTGCGGCCCAGGGAAATATGCGTCATGTGAAGTGTGTTCACGTTTCAGATTCATAACAATAATGGAGCCTTGCTCTGAAAAACTGGGCTTAATGCATGAGCGTACAGTGTAGGCACAGATTGCATGTGCGTACAGTGTAGGCACAGATTGCATGTGTGTGAAGTGTAGGCCCAGATTGCATGTGCATACAGTGTAGGATTGCATGTGCGTACAGTGTATACCCAGATTGCATGTGCGTACAGTGTAAGATTGCATATGTGTACAGTTTAGGCCCAGATTATATGTGCGTACAGTGTAAGATTGCATGTGCGTACAGTGTAAGATTGCATGTGCGTACAGTGTAAGATTGCATGTGCGTACAGTGTAGGCCCAGATTGCATGTGCTTAAAGTATAATATTGCATGTGCGTAAAGTGTAAGATTACATGTGCGTAAAGTTCTTCAAATTAATAGCGTTGGAATGTTAAAATGATACAAAATATGCGCGCACACCTCCAGCGTCTCGGTACGTCAATGGAACTCCGCGCACCTGGCCTGGCACAACCTGATGTGCTGCAGACATTCCTCGGTGAGTCAGTCATACAGGAGCTTCCGATTCCGACTAGCTTGCGTCACCTGGGATATCATCTTTTCCGTGAAGTCCTTGCAGAGGAGCGCCAGGTACTTTCGGTGCTCTTCGCTGGTATTCGGCTCGATACCTACGGCAAAAACCGGATGTGCTTAATACATAACACGTTATATGTTTATTTAGTAACATTTGAACATAAATATAAAACTCAAGCAATCGTGGAATTTTAATTGGTAAAGAATTAATTTTCTTGACATTAATTTCATTGCATTGAAGATGTTCGTGTTTATTAGCAATAATTGCTTACTCGTCCGTATATACTAATCAAATTGTGGAAAACACTGTAACTGTTATTGTTATTAACAAGGTGTACGCATAAAGCGTGTGATTGTCTGCAAGTGGAAAAGAGCGTCCGTAGCTGCTTCCATGCGGTTGTGTGAGAAATAGGGGCTATTGACGTCTAAACTCGAGCGTCACTGTAATTGAGTTTTAACCCTTTCCCGCTCAGAAAAAGAGTAAAAAAGGGTTAAGCGCATGTATGGACGACCAGCCTTTGTGCTACCGACATACCTTCCCGGTCGACCCAGTGCCCTTTGTAGTGGAAGATCTATTCGGAATGAGCCCCGCTTTATCCGTTGCTCATTGAGTTCCCGCAACATCCGAGCCTTATCCACTTTCTCCTGCGCAGCCCGGCACTCTGCAATACATCTGAACGTATAATAACGTGCCAACACACACTGTACGTGAGCACATGACTATATGTGAAATAATGAACAGTGTGAAAACACACACTACGTGAGCACGTGACTATATGTGACTGTATAAAATGCGTTACTTTAACTACCGAACCAATTATTTATAGCCAGTAAGATGAATATATCGCATTGGAATGCCTTTAAATGCATGCGAATAATCTATATGACGTGTATGCATTTGTACTTGTATATTGTAACGATTGTAAATAAAAGTGTTTAAAAAACGGAAGAAAAAATAACAAACAAACAAACAAAATAACATCTTTATTTACCATACCCTTGAACGAAGACTGGACTTTATTCAGCAAGACTGTATGACCCGCGTCATGCTACTGCATTATGTGAGGACCCGGAATGTGTCCCAGCACTCCTACCTTATTAAATTTGATTGACAAGTCAGGACAAATTTTGAATTATGGACGCAATTTCCAGCTATTTTGTTCTTATTTAAACATTGTCAATTTTGGTGTAGTATTGTGATGTGGGGGTAAGCCGGAGTGCCGTGAGGAATGTCCGGTATGGTGAACACCAACCAAACACACATGTCATCGGGAACGGGGATTGAACTCGGGTCGCCCAGGTGAGAAGTGGTGTATTAACAACTGCGCTAACCGGACAGCCTGATTTTTATTTTTATATTTTGGATAAAGTCAACTAATCACAGCTGTCCTTAAAGTATGTAGCCGATTTTGATAAATCTTCATTGTTTTAAACACCAGTTGGCCTGTGCAGTATGCACGTGCTATTTAGGAGCGACATTTTCCGCCTAAAATTCCATAAAAGCGGAAAGTGTCGTCCTTAATTAGCTTGTGGGCACTACACAGGCAAAGCTGGGAGGAAACTTCACGCGCATGCATTAAGCCCAGTTTTTCCAAGATCGAGGCTCATTAGAACAAAACCGATTGGGCGCAATGACCATGGTCCGGAAGTACGTATCACGAAGCTGGGCCCAGTGGAGAGCTGCTGATACAGCCCGAGTTTCTTGAGACAGAGGTTAGTCCCCGTGTGGTCATCCGTGGCCTCGTCTCGGACACCCCAACGCATGTCCACTACCTGCCAGACATAGCTAGCAGACGTTGTTTCCGCGCCTGGGGCTGCATTATGTGAGGACCTGGAGTGTGCCTTACCAATCCTACTTAATGTACTTACTACAATCATGAAATATAGCTTCGACTTTCCATACAATTAGTTATAGTTACAGATTTTCCATTATGGTCTGGTATTCTGTGGGGGCGTAATACCCTGCGGAAACCTCACCTGTCCGGTATGGTGACCACCAGACAAACTCACATGCTTCCGGGAACGGGTATTTAACCCTGGTCGTCTATGAACGAAGAGCGTGTACTATCCACTGTGCTAAACTGACATACACCACAGCATAAAAAACCCGAGCTAGCTTTTATAGCGACGCGGAAACACGTCTACATTGGAACTGAAAGGTCCAGGGCACGATCCCCATTGAAGCCGAGGATTGTTATAGCTGGATTACATTCGGGTCAATTTATATACCGGAATTGACAAATAATGTTGAATATTATGTTCATCATTAGATGTTGCATTTTTCTAACATAGCATTATATACACTATCAGTTTATACACTTTAAAATAAAACAGTCATTGAAGATGACTAAGACCCACGCAATGGCTCATTTCAGCCAGGTGCAAAACTTGCGTATTGAGCAGTGAAATTAACATCTTTTTTCGTTCGCTATTTTAAATTGTTGAGACATAAAGACAAAAACGATTCGCTTTTATATATAAAATTAATTGCCTTATTTCAAGGGCACATAAAACTTCAAAAAAATATTGTGACAAACACAAATCATGACTTTTTTCATGAATACGTTGATTTCTAAAACAAAATTCTTGCTTTTCTACCAGAGCGACTCTGGTCCCTGGCCGTCTTTACCTTATATGGTAATCATAACCATATATGTCACAACACAAACATCTATAAATAGACGTTATGAATGAGTGTAATATGACCATATATGAAGAAAGCGTAATCAAATAACGTGCGAGGGGTACCGAATGGAGAAACAAGAAAAAAACATCGTTGGAATAATCTCCCCTTTTGATTGCACACGAGCTTTCAAACGGTTGAGATCCGGTATTGTATACGTTTGTGACATTGTTTTGAGATCAAGAAGTCATTTCGGCGCTTATATATTTCAGTTTTGTTTTTGAACTTGCAATAGCTATCTTTTAATTGTGATTTGGTGTATTTCGACGTTGTAAAGTGTATAATTCAAAGTGGCATTCATTTTCGCGACCAAGTCCTAGTAACTCGGTGTGAGTGAACGAAGGATTTGTGTTTACTTTTCATCTTAAGTTCAACTGTGCGTTTTATTACCCATTTTGTGATCTATTAAAAACACGTGCTTCGCGCATTTGGACACTTACAGTGTGTTTTACACTAGTGCAATAATTGACGCTTTTGATGTGTTTATAGTGACTGTGTGATATTTGCATTGAATGAACACTTACCAGTGGATTGCAATTTTGAGTGACACTTTAATACTAATTATTAAAAAACAGGTGTTTCGCGCATTTGGACACATTCAGTGTGTTACACACTAGTGCAATAATTGACACTTTTGACATGTTCATAGTGATATTTGCACTGAACACTGACCAGTGTATTGCAATTTTGACACTTATTGATTATTGAAAACTAGTGCTTTTTAACTTGTGTGACCTTTATTTTTATTAAAGCGTGATTGATCTGTTTTGTTTATATTCTTTTTGTGTAGTTAGATACACATAAGACAAGTTTAGTCGTCCTTATTAGTCTTGTTGCAATAGTATTGTTAAGGTAGTATTTGGGTTGTTAAGACTTGTCTTTTTATAATTAGTAGATTTATTACGCAGGCTCTTTTGAACAGGATGCAGTGTTGTGTCAGGAAGCATTTTCCTTTTATTTTTTCAGGTGCCCAAGACAGGAGAAAAGTGAACCGTATTGCTGGGGACTCCAATGCTCATCGGATTAAGGATATTCTTCCTGATGATATAGCTGTCAAATGCCTGCCAATCTCTGATGAGAATATGTAACGACAATGGTATAGAACAGTAATTACAGTTTCAGGTTTGTTTCTATTAATGGTATCACATGTACACATTTTTCTAAACGTTAAAACGAAATGATTAATGAAATAAACAAAAGGTTACCGTTTAAACGGTATCCATATGTCAGTTATAAAAGCGTCATTGACATCGCATTTCCAAACTGAAAGTAATGATTATTTCCAGAAGTTATATTCAGATCATAACCCATTTGGGCAATGACGTCATATTAAAACCAACTGTTCTTGCCGTTGTTGAGTCATTGGGTACACATTTTCTACTTACATGCCGTAGTATTTTATAACAAAGACAAATAAATATTGAGCCCACATTTCTTCAATAAGACTACATCTGTGTAAATTTTTTATTGTTTTCTACCTAACAAGATGTACATAAAAACGAGTATCTGTTTATTAAATTAAAAATGAATGCGGATGAATAAATGTCGGAAAAAATTTCCTCATGCACGTCGTGCTGACGCGCGTCAAATGTTCAAGACAATTCGGGGAATGATCATGCAACAAATAGCTGGAAATTTTTCCCGAGCACTTTGTGCCGACGTGTGTCAAATATTCAAGCCGTCTAGGTCGTACATGGTGTTTTGTTATGTTTACGCTGTTGTGAATAAGGGCCATCTGGCACACATGATACAAATGTATACCCAGTGCTCCAGATAACATGCGTAAAGGCGTAAAAACGAATTAAATTTTTTAAATAACGATTAAGATTTAAAATATTTGCGTAAAGTTACGCATTGAAAAAATAAAACACGAAATCGAAAATTTCGAACGTGCGTAAAACTTCAAGTAGCAAATTATGTATGGTAAACATTCCATCCATAGGCGCTCAATTAAAACTACAACTTTAAATCAACGTCACTCAAGTGTTTGCTGTGTGGTAGAGCCACACCTAAGAACGGTCGAAAGGCCAAACGGTCTCGATTCTGTTCTCCTAGATTTGCAGGCGAGTCATTACTGTTTATTGTACCTTTTTAATTACACTTATCGTATTTTTTTACACAAGTAACATACTGTATACCTATTCAAAATGCCATTAAAAGTAAATGTTAAATATAGTTTTTGATATGACTTTAAAGGCGACCTAAAGGTCATTATGATCTATGCCTCGTTCTGTTCTCATACTTTCGTGTCTTCTCATTGAATTCGTGCTCAATTTAATACGTCATTGTCGCTCTCGCCAAATACATCGCGTGTCAGGAATCTATTCAATTACATCGAGCGTTTACAACTGCTGACTATTTTGCCGAAGGAAGGCCACGCTCTATTTAATTCGGAGCACTGACAGGTACCCGACAGGGTATTGTAACTCAATATGCAAGACGCGCGAGACAATTATATTTCAATTAACACATTTGCATTGTTTTGTTGAAAGTAACCATGGTTAAAAATATTTACATCCCTGCTCTTATTTGGAATTTTATATTTGAAAATAAATCGCTTCAATCATTAAATACACATTCAATTGTGTCTTAGAAAAAGGACATTGCAATTCGCATTGCAATCCGTTACGTAAAAAATAACTTCCCCACTGGGAGCCCCATTTAGAACGCGGTCAAGCGAGGAGCGCGAATCCAATGAGAATAATCTTCTGGATGATGCAGATCAATGGCCTTCACCTTCACGAGTTGAAAAAATATGTAAACAAAGACGATTTTCAGATGGTTTAATACTGAAATAGTATTATATTAAGGATATAAATCTTATACAATGCTAAAAAATACTTGTCATTGTATGCGCATGCGCGAAATACACAGTTTAGGGGCACGAATGTACGAGAACATAGCATATATAAAGCCGAAGTGTAAGTGACCGTTTTACAGAAAAAATCTAAATGGCCGACTGAAGCGGTGTATTGAAGCGTGGAAGGCATAAAAGCCATTTCAGTGTCAAAAGTCCTCGCCGCATGCATTTTTTCAATTAGATTCAAATACCTAAAGCATGCATGGTTTCGTCAATATTTGATGAACTTATAAGCTCTTACGTAACTAACTGCGAATCTAAAGCACTCAAAATTATTTGGTAATATATTGTTAAGAATTTATTTTATAAATAGGGGGTAAAATAAGAATTAGTTTTTAAAATAGGGAGTAAATAAGAATTTGACCAAATTTTTATCTGGAGCTCTGTGTATACCAGTCTTTTTTTAACAGCTTTTAATAAGTTTTGCAACATTGTAACGTAATGAACTAAAATGGATTATGTTGATATCAACAGTCGTTTAAATGTTTACTGTTTTTGTAAACATTTTTGAGAAAACACGAAATGCCACCATTTAAACGTGATACTCATAGTTTCTATAAATGATGTAATTATTTCATTTCTTTATACTTAAACAGTTCAAATGTCAAGTCCTAAGCTTCGTATGATAACAGTATTTGTCATCAATATAAAGTTAAACTTATTATGCTGATGTGCAATGATTGGCATCATTGCGTTTTCTAACTAATTTGCATGGTTATATATTTTATTTAAGCGTGTGGAATATTTTACAGATTGTAGGGAATTGTAATTGCAAACTTTTCATTTTAATCTTGAGGCAAAGCATGAATTTTCCTTGTGTATTCATTCATGTATATTTGTGATTTATTTACACAGACATTCGCCAACTCTGTTTTCAAAGGTGCCAAATTTTCTTGTGATCGTTTTCGCCATGCATTGTTGAGAGACTTGCGGAAGATGGATGTTCAACAGCTGTATCTTCATCTAGGCTCAAATGACATTCTTACGAATGAAGCGGTGTTTTACCGGTACATATACAATTATAAAAAAAAGCTTTGATATTTAAATTTAATGTAGTTGTTTCCCATAACTATATAAATTTGCAAAACTAACATTTTACATGGTTTATTCCTCAATGAGTCATGGAAACTTGCAATCATTTTAGAAGTGTTATCTAGTTTCTAATTTATAAATAAAGTATTTCACAATATTTTCTATTATCCATGTTAATTTGACATTTTATGCTCCCCCAAAAAATTTGGGGGGGAGCATATAGTCGCCGCTTCGTCAGTCCGTCTGTCCGTCCGTGAACAATTTTTGTCCGGGCTATTTCTCAGCAACTAAAGGCCGGAATTCAATGAAACTTATTGGGAAGCTTCACTATTAAGAGGAAATGTGCATATTATCAGCGGGTTTTGGTCGGATGATTTGTCACAGAGTTATGGCCCTTTTAAATTTTTTATTAACTGTACATATAGTGCAATTCTTGTCAGGACTATTTCTCAGCAATTAATGACCGGAATTCAATGAAACTTTATGGGAAGATTTACTACCAAGAGGAGATGTGCATATTATCAGCGGGTTCTGGTCGGATGATTTTTAGCTCATCTATTTTTTAAAAAAAAATTATGAGCTATTGTCATCACCTTGGCGTCGGCGTCGGCGTCGGCGTTGGCGTTGGCGTCGGCGTCCGGTTAAGTTTTGCGTTTAGGTCCACTTTTCTCAGAAAGTATCAATGCTATTGCATTCAAACTTGGTACACTTACTAACTATCATGAGGGGACTGGGCAGGCAAAGTTAGATAACTCTGGCGTGCATTTTGACACAATTATGTGCCCTTTTTATACTTAAAAAATTGAAAATTTTGGTTAAGTTTTGCGTTTAGTTCCACTTTTCTCAGTGAGTATCAATGCTATTGCATTCAAACTTGGTACACTTACTTACTATCATGAGGGGACTGGGCAGGCAAAGTTAGATAACTCTGGCATGCATTTTGACAGAATTATGTGCCCTTTTTATACTTAGAAAATTGACAATTTTGGTTAAGTTTTGTGTTTAGGTCCATTTTATTCCTTAAGCATCAAAGCTATTGCTTTCATACTTGCAACACTTACTAACTATCATAAGGGGACTGTGCAGGCAAAGTAATGTAACTCTGACTGGCATTTTGACAGAATTATGTGCCCTTTTTATACTTAGAAAATTGAAAATTTGATTAAGTTTTGTGTTTAGGTCCACTTTATTCCTACAGTATCAAAGCTATTGCTTTCATACTTGCAAGATTTATGAACTATCATAAGGGGATGGTGCAGGCAAAGTTATGTAGCTCTGACTGGCATTTGGACAGAATTATGGGCCCTTTATACTTAGAAAATTTAAAATTTGGTTAAGATTTATGTTTTGGTCCACTTTACCCCTAAAGTATCATAGATATTGCTTTCATACTTGGAACACTCACAAACTATCATAAGGGTACAGTAAAAGGACAAGTTGCATAACTCTGGTTGTCATTGTTATGGAATTATGGCCCTTTTTTGACTTAGTAACTTTTAATATATGGTTAAATTTTGTGTTTCGATCCACTCGAAGTATCAAGGCTATTGCTTTCAAACTTCAAATACTTACATGCTATCATGAGGTTACTGTACCTGGCAACTTGAATTTTACTTTGACCTTTGAATGACCTTGACTCTCAAGGTCAAATTATTAAATTTTGCTAAAATTGCCATAACTTCTTTATTTATGATTAGATTTGATTGATACTTTGATGAAACTACTCTTACCTGACATACCACAATAGACTTCACCCAAACCATCCCCGTGCCCTCCCCCCCTCCCCCTCCCCCCCCCTATTTTTTTTTTTTTTTTTTTTTAAGATCATCTCACAATGACCACCACACCCTCACACTATACCCCCCCCCACCCCCCCCCCCACCCCCACCCCCCCAATTTTTTTTTTGATTTTTTTTTTTTTTTTTTTTTTTTTTTTTTTTAAGATCATCTCACAAATGATCACCACACACCCTCACACTATACCCCCCCCCCCCATTTTTTTTAAAACGGTTATGTTTGAAATACCGTCCAACCATCGCACCCAAACCCCCCCCCCCCCCCCCCCCCCCGATTTTTTTTTTTTTTTTTTTTTCGCTTTTTGGAAGATAATGTAATAAATGTCCACAACCCCACACTATACACCCTTCTTCACTCCACTCCTCCCTCCTTTGTGATTGAAAATGAGAGTCCCTTCACCTTTAAAAAGAAAATAGATGAGCGGTCTGCACCCGCAAGGCGGTGCTCTTGTTTACAGAGTTATGGCCCTTTGAAATTTTCCATTTACTGAGTATATAGTGCAATTCTTGTCCGGGCTATTTCTCAGCAACTAATGACTGGAATTCAATAAAACTTTATGGGAAGCATCACTACCAAGAGGAGATGTGCATATTATCAGCGGGTTCTGGTCGGATGATTTTTTCACAGAGTTATGGCCCTTTGAAATTTTCCATTGTACATATAGAGCAATTCTTGTCCGAGCAATTTCTCAGCAACTAATGACGGGAATTCAATGAAACTTTATGGGAAGCTTCACTACCAACAGGAGATGTGCATATTATCAGCCTGTTCTCGTCGGATGATTTTCCACAGAGTTATGGCCATTTGAAATTTTCCATTGTACATATAGTGCAATTCTTGTCCGAGCTATTTCTCAGCAACTTATTACATGAATTCAATGAAATTTTATGGGAAGCTTCACTACCAACAGGAGATGTGCATATTATAAGCCGGTTATGGTCGGATGATTTTTCATAGAGTTATGGCCCTTTGAAATTTTCTAATAACTGTACATATAGTGCAATTCTTGTCCGGGCTATTTCTCCCCAACTACTGACTGGAATACAATGAAGCTTTATGGGAAGCTTAACTACCTTGAGGAGATGCGCATGTTATTAGTGGGTTCTGGTTAGATGATTTATTTACAGAGTTATGGCCCTTTGAAATTTTTAAGTTACTAAACCATCCATTGTATTATTTTGTCCAAAGTTATGCCCCTCAAGACGTTTCCTTTTATCTGAATATATAGTGCAATATTGTGACAAAAAAACCTTTGTGGAGCATCACCCGTCTCAAACGGTTTCTTGTTTCATTATTTGCTGTCTACAATTAATTTTACATGAAATAGCAAATGTTTTATTTATGCGCATAATATTAACAATATAATTATACATATTTGTTTATGTAACTATTTTGATAGGTAAGTCAGTCTGCAAAGAAAAAGAACACATTTGTATATATTTTACTCCACATTTTTTATGCCCCCTTTCGAAGAAAAGAGGGTATATAGTTTTCGCACTGTCTGTCTGTCTGTCACACTTTTCTTGTCCGCTCTCTAATTCAAATAGTTTTCATCTGATCTTTACCAAACTTGGTCAGAAGTTGTATCTAGGCAATATCTAGGTCAAGCTCGAATATGGGCCATGCCGGGTCAAAAACTAGACCATGGGGTCACTTAGTGCATTTTAAGGTTTAAGCATGGTGTCTGCTCTCTTATTGAAGTAGTTTTCATCTGATCTTTACCAAAATTGGTCAGAAGTTGTATCAAGACAACATCTAGGTCATGTTCGAATATGGGTCATGCCGGGTCAAAAACTAGGTCACAGGGTCACTTAGTGCATTTCAAGGATTAAGTATGGTGTCCGCTCTCTAGTTTGGGACTTATTTTGCATTTCTAAATTAACGTTTTTTATGCCGCCGAAGGAGGGCATATAGTGATCGCACTGTCCTTCCGTCTGTTTATCTGATGTCTGTCTGTCCGTCCGTCACACTTTGTGTTTAGGTTTCGAAAAATGCTCATAACTTCTTTTGTCGCTTCAGATGTAACATTCATATTTGATATGCATGTGTACATGGACAAGGCCTTTCCATACGCACACAAATTTTTACCCCATGACCTTGACCTTAGGGTCCGTGTTTAGGGTTCAAAAAATGCATTCAGATTTCGAAAAATGCTCATAATTTCTATCAAAGCATTTATTGGGGGCATACGTCATCCTATGGAGACAGATCTTGTTTAACAATTTAATTGAAAATAATATGTTGTCAACATGAAGTGTATATATGCAAGATCACATTCCCAGTGACAACAACTCTTTAATTGTTGACTGTATTTTAGCTGGACTATTATATATGAAATATATATAGTGGAGCTATCCTACTCACCCCGGTGTTGGCGTTTCCGTGAGCGTGCAAATGATAAAGTTTGCGTACTACTTCAAATATTTTCAATGTCCATTGACATATTGCTTTCATATTTTGCATACTTGTTTACCAACATGATCCCAACCTATAAACAAAAGCAGACCACTGTATCAAGCATTTTGACAGAATTATTGCCCCTTTTATACTTAGAATATGCATATTATTGATAAATCTATGTTAAATTGTGCGTACTACCCCAAATATTTCCTATGTCCTTTAACATATTGCTTTGTTATATTGCATACTTGTTTACCAACATGACCTTTAACCTACAAACAAGAGGAGACCACTTAATCAAGCATTTTGATAGAATTACGGCCCCTTTTATACTCAGAATATGCATATCATTGATAAATCTATGTTAAAGTTTGCGTACTACCCCAAATATTTCCTATGTCCTTTGACATATTGCTATTATATTTTGCATACTTGTTTACCAACATGACCCCAACCTATAAACAAGATTAGACCACTGAATCAAGCATTTTGATAGAATTATGGCCCCTTTTTTACTTTGAGAATTGGACATTTTGCTTAAATTCACATAACTTCTTTATTTATGATAAGATTTTATTAATACTTTGACAAAACAACACTTACCTGAATACCACAATGGATTCCACCCGTGCAATACCAGTGCTCCAGCTAGGCCTAAATCGAAGGGCGCCCCGCCCTGCCCTCCCGAACCTCCGCCCTGACCTTCCTAGGGCCCCCCCTGCCCTTAAATTATTTTTTTTTTTTTTTAATTTTTTTTTTACATATGATGATTAATAAATCTCTTATTAAAATACATTGTAATTAATTTATTCCTCATTGTAGTAATTAAATTTGAATTGTTTAATGACAATGGGAATAATTTATTCTTACAATTATTGATAACACATAAATTAACATGCATGAGGAAGCATTCTAGAAACGCCCGCGCGCTCGAAAGTGCCCTTTTGACAAAATACTGCGCGTCCAAAGTGCCCTTTTGACAAAAAATCCCCCTGCCCTTTTTAAATCCTAGCTGCAGCACTGCAATACCCACGCCCCAACCCAGAATCCCTGCCCCCCCCCCCCCCCCCCCACCCCCCCCCCCCAAATTTTTTGTTTTCGTTTTTTTATTTTTGAAAGATCGTCAGATCATCTAATAAATGACCACACCCCATGTTATACCCCCCTCTCAACCCCCCTACCCCCTCCCCAAATTTTTTTTTTTTTTCCTTTTTTTATTTTAAAAGATCATCTAATAAATTATTGAATATGAACAATTTCCCCATGATGGCTTACGTTATACTGTCAAGCACTCGAATAGTCGAGGGTGCTGTCCTCTGACAGCTCTTGTTATCTATTTTTATTAATGAAAATGATTGTATTGAAATAATTTCAGAGATGTAGCTGACTTGTGCGATTTGGTGCATCAGGTCAGTCCAGACACTGAGGTTGTCTTTTGCAAAGTTTTTCTGAATAAAATACATTGAATTTAGTGGTTTGATAAAAATAGAAAATGCCCAGAGCCAGTAGCACTGACACTTGCAGTGTGATATAAGAAATGGCAAAAATATTTTGAACCTTCTCCCATAACAGATATCTCCCCGTTAGCTAACAAACGTTTTTTTGACTGATAGTTCAGTCACATAAATGTGAGGGGACTGTCAGGATGTTTTTTTTAAATAATAATTATTGATTAAGTGATAAGAAAATATTGAAATTGTGTTCATTGTTATTTGAACTAACTTTAAGAAAGTATTGAAATTGTGTACATCGTTATTTGAACTAACTTGCTTACATTACGTGCATTTTAAGGATTAAGTATGGTGTCCGCTCTCTAGTTTGGGACTTATTTTGCATTTCTGGATTAACTTTTTTTATGCCGCCGAAGGAGGGCATATAGTGATCGAACTGTCCTTCTGTCTGTTTGTCTGATGTCTGTCTGTCCGTCACACTTTGTGTTTAGGTTTCGAAAAATGCTCATAACTTCTTTTGTCGCTTCAGATGTAACATTCATATTTGATATGCATGTGTATATGGACAAGGCCTTTCCATACCCACACACATTTTTACCCCATGACCTTGACCTTAGGGTCCGCGTTTAGGGTTCGAAAAATGCTCATAATTTCTATCAAAGCATTTATTGGGGGCATACGTCATCCTACGGAGACAGCTCTTGTTTAACAATTTAATTAAAAATAATATATATGTTTTCTTATCTAAGTTAATGTCAAAGTTCTTGTTTAGTAGGTATTTATTGGTTAAAATGATGAAAAATAAATGTTTAATATATTTTTATGTTTCACAAAGTTTTATATTTAAAGGAGGCGCACAATCGGTGTCCAGAATGCAGGGTTGTTTGCTCCAACGAAGACGCTTTGCTGAGCCACTTCTGCAGTCGCGAAATCAAGCAACCAGAGACTGGAAAAGAGAGTAAAATTAAGCTGATAGGCTCACCAATGGTATGACTTTAAATCACTAACTTGTGTATGCTTGACAAGCATTTTATGTACAAATAAAGTAACAAAAAAAGGAGGTCAACACTGCAC